>NC_079402.1:18479857-18779857 GCF_029220125.1 Pseudoliparis swirei | reverse complement strand
CAGCAGACGCTGCCGCGCACTTGCAGCTTTCCCAGACTGGCACCCCTCCAGATGTTGGGTGGGTCAGTGTATTAAGAAGGGATCTTCTTGAAATGGAAATGGTTTTCTTTTGCGTTGGAAATCATCTGCTGCCGCGAAGATTATCCCCGGCAGCCCGGCTTCATTCATTGGACGGGAGCCTCACCTTAACTTCCTCACCTTTGATCCTTGAGTCGTGTTATCTGGCCGAACACAAACGGCGACTAAAAAAATGATCTGAAGTTTTATCCTTGTTTACGACGTCCAAATATTGCCACACAGCGATTAAGAAAGCACTTAAAACTGTGAGAAAGTGACATTTTTAAAAAAAAGTTTGGAAGAGCTGCACGCGAAGAGTTTTTTTTTTGCCACTTGGGTGATGAATTTGGCTCGAGAGTCCTGCGCGTACGTGAGAGTTCAGAGTCAGCTGAGCGAGCGGACAGCACGACGACACATTCTCCCGAGTAGCCGTCGGGGCTTTCAAACTAAACAATACGCCGAACCACCCGCACCAAGAACCCACCGCTGGGCTCCAGGCATTGATTACTGGCCTCCAACGGACGTTCCCCCACGGGAGAGAGCAAAGTTCAGCCCTGCAGATACTCGGCCGCGCTGCTAGAACAGAACACGAGAGCGGCGATAAGAGGGAGTGTGTGCGGAGTCTGAGCGCGCTGCTCTCACATGATTGATGGAGTGAGGTCGACGTGTTACTTTACTTTCTCCATCCAGCCTCAAAACATTCATGGGGTCTTATCGGGCTTTACAGAAATAGAAAAAAACGACCTTGTGCGAGCAAACGAAAACCAAGATAAATGCAACTGGCATTAAAAAAATTATCTTCAATAACCCAATTTTATATTTATGGTCAACAAATTAGATAATCGAATACCTGCATAAAAAAAAAAAATGCAAAATAGCAAAAACCAGCTGGTTCCACATTCTCTCGTGTGAATATTTTCGACTTTTCTTTAAACTGTTAAAATATGTCAACTTGGAATTTATTCGAAACAAAGATGACAATTTGTTCCCATTTTCTGACATTTTAAAAGCACCAAAACCAAGCGATTCACCAAATAATTGAGAAAGTCAGTATCAGATATTGTTAATAATTATAATTTTCTAAAGCGCTACTCCCAAATAATTGTTGATCCCGATTCACTGGAGGTGCGTTCGTCCAACGCGTCTCTGATAAATTGCCTCTTCGGCATGTCTGGCATGACAAATAACGGGCTCATTGTTCGCCGCTGATTTGTTTTTTCTCGCCCCATCTTTTGAAAAGTGATCGTTAGTCTGGAGGGATGGTTCACACGAGAAAACTAAAACACGTAGTTTTCCTCTCACCCTTCGTATTTCATCGACGCCGCTTTAAAGCTTCAGCATTTCAGAAGCGACGCCGACTCTAAAGCACAAATACACAAGATGTCAGGATGACCTTGGGAGGTCAAGACAAACAGACCACCACCGTGGTCATTAGGACGGGACCGAGATCACTGGTTTCAATGACTTGCCGAGAGCTTTTTGCCTGGGAGGGACTCTGAAGCTCAGGAAGAGAGATGCCGAGCGAAAAGGGCCACGACCGGCACAGAACCCGCTGGTTCTCCGAACGAGATAAAAGTGTCGCACAAAGCCATTTTGCCGGCATTGAGTCACCGTGTGTGGCTCCGTCCGGGCTCCCCACGGGCCAGAGCGACAGCCTTCACTCTAATTATGGCTCTGCTCCGGTTATGCGCTCCACATAAGAAACGATGGCTCAAAGTCAAAGTAGCTCAGAGGAGGCGGAACAGGGAGGTCACCGGCTGCAGCGGCACGACAAGCAGAACAACTCGAGAGCCACAACGTAAACAAAACAAACAAAAAACAGGACATTTGTGGTTATTACGGTATTCATTGACAGTATTGACATGTTGACATGCAGTACTTCTGTGTGCAGAGAAAAAGATCAGTGTTACTGTCTTCACAATCTATAAAACTGTTGAGAGCTATCATATAAAATCATAACTGGAATAAAATGAATTAGCACAAGCGGGAATCTGTTATCTTGGGAAAGGTCGGCATATTTTGTGGAAGCACTTTCTACTCTGATAAGTGATAGGAAATATAAAAGCTGGAAAATAAAAACACAACTGGGTTCATGGGAATGAGTTCAAGGTGAAAACGTGATGTTGTTAAAAATGAAACATTCCCCGTTTCTCGCCAAAAATTGTGTGTGTGGTGATGATTTTACAAACATAGTGAATGTAACGTTGGGTCAAACTGAAAAATAAATATGCAGAGAGAAAGAGAGAGGGGGAGAGGGAGAGAGAGAGAGAGACACTGTGTCCTAACATAAACAACCCATGTACCGACCAGCTGTGTGCTGCAGGTCAATCTGTAGATGCTTACGAGATGATTTTCTTCCATCGTGTCTACTTTTAAAACATTTTATGTTGTGATATTCACTGGAAATCACAGACAATAAAGTCCACAGAAAGTAGGAAAACATTCCGTCGATTTCCCTCCGGCTGCCACATAATTCATGTTTTTGTAGTGAAACGAGAAGATATTACAAATCATCATGTCAGCGGTTCAGAGCCGCGTAGTGCTGCGTCTTCTCGCGGCCAGACACGACACGGCGGCGTGGACATAATGCACAAAATATGTTTCTTTAAAACAAATATTTAAACCTTCATTTCTTGCCAATTTTCGCAGCCCTGTCGTGCATGTGCGAGATCCGCTGGCAAAAGCATACAAAATGTTCAAGAATCAAGAGTCTCAACTTTGCTGAAAGCTTCCGGTGTTGGCCAATCACGGACAAGTAAGCACACGATTCAATTCAATTCAGTTTATTTGTATAGCTCAATTTCACAAATTACAAATTTGTCTCGGAGTGCTTACGAGTGGAAGATTACTCTGTGACTTATGAACCTTCGTGTCACCATCGTCACAACGAAAGATGAACATACTTCCCAGATTGTTTGAGTGTCTGATACACATTTGAACTCATGAAGTAACACTAATACTGCATCTATGCACTCTCGCCTGTCATGGTTCTCAGTTGAAACTCAACTTCACTTTTGTCTTCTCATGTTTTTCAGGAAAGTAGTATTTAATCAGACACCGGTATATTTCTTCAATCAGTTACAATACACATTTAACAGACATAACCATAACACAAGGAATGCTAGTTTAGGTCAATTGATACCGCCAACCCCAAGAACTAACCTCCTCAAACGTACTGTTATCTATCGTGCAATTACCACTTGGAACTTACTACCTCCTCGTTTAACTCACATGAGTAATAATTTGTCATTCAAAAAACAATTAAAGGCGCACCTAAGAACATTCACCACTTGACGTATTCTATTGCTTTTTAGTCATCTGATTTTCTTTTTCTTTGTATGAATTAAGTTGAATTGCATAACATATATCTTATCCTTCGACTGTACTGTGCATCTGACTGCACTATTTTTTTAACTGTTGGTTTCACGATATGTTTTGTATGTTTTTGTATGTATTGTATTTTGTCCTTTCTGTGGACCCCAGGAAGATTAGCGGTCAATAAGGCGTCAGCTAATGGGGATCCAATAAATAAACAAATAAACAAATAACCCTGTTACTGTAACTGCACTTACTGGATCATATTGCATGTCAGCGGCACCTGAAACAACAAGCCTTGAAACTCTCAGTATCTTGTGTTTTTCCTTAACACAGAGCTGTTTTCAACGTGAATAACCACTAGATCTGAGAGTATGAGCCACCTTTTCACTGCGATGTCCCCGGGACATTAAAAAACACAATTGTGCAAAGTGCTGCTGTCAAATGGTCCTGTTGATGCTCCAACACTGTGGCCCGGTAAAGGGTAATGTCCTCAATAGATTAAAGGTCACTCATCTCTGTACTTTACGAATTGGTACATGATGGAATAAACACAGAAATGGTCAATAAAAAGCCCTCTCCACAGTCTTGTATGGCGCTGACTCACTTAAATGCCCGCTGAGCAGAGGAAGAGCGGGTCAGAGGAGACATGGGTGGGTGTTTCGTGCTCTCCATTGAGACTGAAAAGTCTTCAATATTGAGTGTTTTGAAAGAGCTGGAGAAAAGAAACTATTTCTCTTGACCGAATCAGAAGCGGCTCAAATAAAGTCAACGCACCCGCCAAAAAAGGACAGACTGTGACTATCCGTTAAATTCTTGAGCAGTGAGCTTTGTACTTCTAAAAGTTTCTGAAGCAGTTAGGTCCAAATTGAACAGCGTCTAAAAGGTTTGATACACACACACAAAGAAATAATCTCAGTGACGCGAGGATAAAAGTCTGGATGTTCACCAAATAATCCGAACAGCCGCAAAGATTTCAAAATACTAATCATAAAACGGTCGAGAAATCTAAAACTAGCTTTTCCCCCGTTTTCAATATATGAATCAATCCAGCCGGGATTCAGACGGCTCGAGACCATTCTTCACTTTGATGTACTGCAAATGGCACAAATCCTACTTAGCACATGAAAGAGGAGCATAAACCTCAGAACAGAGAGGAGCAAGATGGGAGGGAGGGAGGAGGAGTAGGAGGAGGAGGGGGGTTGACACCATCAACATTATATAAGTGTCCTCCTCTTTCAATGTCATTTCAATGGCACATGGTTTTTCGGGGTGGCAAACGGCGTTGTACGACGCACGATGACTGGACCGACCCGGCCGCGCACCGACAGGCCTCCACAACAACAAAAGACTCTCGCTTACCTCCAAAAATGAAACGCGTGCAGCGGGCTGCAAGGACTGCAGGGGCTAGTGGGAGTGGGGCTCAAGCTTCGGGGAGTCAGGCTGCAAGTTAAACGGAGTGGAGTGAATAGTTGTATTTCATCACACACATGACAGACCCCCACACACACACACACACACACACACACACGCACACGCACACACACACACACACACACACACACACACACACACACACACACACACACACACACACACACACACACACACGCACACGCACACGCAGCATGCCCACATTAAGATTAATGATCCCCGTCAGATGAAGCAAACTGTGTTTAAGGAGCAGGTTCCCGTGGTTTCCATCTGGTTGACATTGGGGGTGTCACATAGGTTGCTTCAATTCAGACTAAAATTTTAAAAAAGATGACGTGCTCAAAAGCTACAGATTATCTAACTGCAGATTAACCTAATTTCATACGCGTGATAGGGTTGGACATATCTGAGGCCGACTGATATCACCGGGTGATGTCATGGATGGAGCCTTGAACGGTGGCACTGCAGCGCATGAGGTCACATAGAGGAGAGCAACTTTTACTGCAGATGCGGCCCAAAATACCCTTTTTAAAGGATACGTCTGGTGATTCTTCTACATTTCTCTTATTATTAAGACATTCCATGAAAAGACCAAACCAAAACTATGAATGTATCCCACTGACGAGAACCGCTGATCCAAAGGCTGATACAAGTCTTTGGAGCATCATTGTTGACACTGAAGATAGACAAATGATCTCTAATATTACAGTAGCCTGTTGTTTAAGGGGAATTATGAAATCTATAATCTTAAATGAGATAATGTCTTCAGTAGGAAGCGCTGAGGAGGTCACATGTTGATTTTAGTCTTTTCATAGGATTTGTTGACAATTAGAACAAATATGTTTGGAAATGTGTATAGACTCTACATATAAATAATGGTTGAGGTTAATTTAATGTATTCACTCATTAATCCAATGGTGTGCTCTGAATTTCAACCATAACAAATACCCCGTTGGCCTAAATAAATAAATAATCAAGATGACTGTAGCTTTAATGAAAGGGGAAACCTGCAAAGTAAACACAGCGATTCACTGGAGTCATGATCACATCCAACAAACACTCATCATCAGTGTGTTATGAGCGTGCGTGTGCGTGTGTGTGTGTGTGTGTGTGTCTGTCTGTGTGTGTGTGGTTCCTTCGTATGCACAGTGTGAATGTAAGTGTGTCAGGCCAGCAAAGAAAGCATGTTGTGCAGTTGCGGCACTCCTTTGCGTGACACGATATCTGGCTGTCCATCACACACAAGCATGTAAACAAAAATGCGGGAACACACACACACACACACACAAGCATGAAAACTAAAATGTGTGAGAACACATGCGCACATGCGCACACACACATACACACGAAGCACGAAAACAAAAATGAACACACACGCGCACACACACACACACACACACACACAAGTAAGCCTCTGTTACAGAGCTGTGAAGGATTTGTCGTTAGACTTCCTGCTGCAGATGCTGATGATGATACTGCTGATGCTAATGCTAATGCTAACGCCGCACAGGCAACAGTGAAAGGCAGCCACACACACACACACACACACGACACAGAGATGAAGCCACAGACTGCAGGGGAGCTGCCTCCCCGGTGGGATAACGGAGGGGAATACTCACTCTAGCGTCAGCCCCGGAATTCTCAGCCTCTCCCGCTGGGCTTTCATGGTTGAACTGTGCTCGTTGGCTCTATTGTGGTCATGATCGTGCATTCACTCTGCCCGTCTGCCCGTCTGCCTGCCTGCCTCCCGCCCTCCCGCACTGACAAAGAGCCAAACGCAGCCACCGCCGTGCGACGAGACGGATTGGTTTTCCTCTCCCCCCACAGAAAGGGAGGGGGTAA
The DNA here is from genome assembly GCF_029220125.1 of Pseudoliparis swirei. Lineage (NCBI taxonomy): Eukaryota > Metazoa > Chordata > Actinopteri > Perciformes > Liparidae > Pseudoliparis > Pseudoliparis swirei. The sequence goes on along the minus strand of NC_079402.1, from coordinate 18,773,209 downwards.
AAAGAAAAAAGAAAGCACAGGAAAAGGGGGCTACGGTTTTGGTCTTTCTAGTTCCCACCTTGAAGCTGTCAAATAAGATCCTGAGTAGCCTGCGAAGGGCACGGAGGCAAGACAATTCCCTCCTCTAAAACCAGCTCCCTCAAAAAACCCATGCACATATACCCCCCCCCCCTTTTTTTCCACCTCCACCAGCTGGTGACTTGCTACGTAGCAGAAATGAAAGCAATAAATTCAATCTGCATATCGTCTTCCCCCTCCTTGAGGCGCAGTCACCTCGTCAGGACGCTAAACACGGTGCAACGGGGATGATGTCATCTTCTAAAAGAAAAACATAATGCACCACCACCTGTCACTCCACGTCAGTCAAGTGCACAGTGAGACGGAACACACTCGCACCTGGCTACAGGTCCTTGTTGTACAATAGAATCGGGGGGGAATAAATGTATAGAGAAGAGCTAAAACATGCATCCCTGCGGTGGCGTTCGTTTGTAACATTTAAAAAGCCGACGGGCGAGTGGGAGAATGAGCCGAGCTTCAGAGACTGAACCCCGGAGTCGTGGAGCACGATGACGCGGCAGAGGGTCCTCGCCCCTGCGGGGATTCAAAAGCTGCTGCGTATCATTTGTAAAAAAAAATTTTTTACAAAAAACACCCATGATGCATTTCATCCCCATGTATCGTTGCAGAAAGCTCCATCAACATCGCGAGGAGAAAATAAAACATTAACCAATGACGGATGTCAATGAATCATGACTGTCGAAAGTGCTGCCTAGCAAAATGTGGAGTGTGTGTACTGAGTCAGTCAAACACTCGGTTGCTGCTGCACTCCCTACCTCACTCCCTCACTCCCTCCCTCACTCCTTCACTCCTTCACTCCTTCACTCCTTCACTCCTTCACTCCTTCACACCTTCACTCACTCATCCGGTACGCCAATGAATTCTTTATCACTTTGATCATGTTTGCAGACGACACCGAACACGGCATGAACCAGCGAACCAGTGGGGGAGGGGCAGCAACCGGAAGCAGAAGAAGATGCATCTCGAGCAAAGCCGCTCGAGACTCAGCTGCAAACTTCGGCTACACAATGTGGCCCCGTACGGTGTCCGGTCACTTTCAGACAGTTTCACTCAGTTTGTTTTACTCAGATACGTTTTTCCATCATGCATTGTGAGTTCAATCAGGAGAAACGAAATTGTTTGAATCAGAGCTTTTAAAAAAGGAAGAAACGGAAACATCTGACCCTTGAACCTCCTGTCAGCACCTTCTTTGTAAAAGTCGCGGGCATATTGCGACAACTTGAGAAAACGTACCAGGATGTACGATCAGAGGCGACGAGCAAACAGTCTCCACTCTGTCCTGAAATCAGCCTCGCTCCTCATACAGAGGCCTTCACACATCGACACTCACCTTGAGGCGACATCCACAGGGTTCTTACACATTTTGACCAATGGATTTCCAGGACTTTTCCATGACTTTAAACCAAATTTCCATGACCAAACGAAAATCTCAGTATAAACATGAAAACTGTAGAAAATGTTGCGTATTGAGAGCTATCGCTGGCTTATATTTTGAGCGTCTTTCTTTAAAAAAATATATTAATTATTTCAAACTCGGTGTAAATGAACATGTGATTTTAACAAATTTCCATGATTTTCCCAAAACTTTTATGATTTAAGTTTTTTCCATGACTTCTCCAGGCCTGGAAATGACCATTTTAAAATTCCATGACTTTTCCAGGTTTTCCATGACCGTACAAACCCTGCATCCACATCAATACCTTTTCATTTAAAAAACGTTTGATACATTTACGCCTAGCATCCACATTAGTGCTTCCGTGTCCTTAAAACAGAGGTTTAAAAAGAATAATTCTGTTTTAGTTTGAAAAACTTTTTGTTCATCACGTGACACTTTTCCATAAACAAAAACAACGTCAGCTTTGGCTACCGGCGGTTGATTAAACACGGGTAACGAAAGCTAAGCTTTTAAGTTCGTCCTGCATGTGCCAGAGGGAAGTGTGATTACGACGAGACCCTCTACAGGAGGGAGGTCAACCTTCTGACCACGTGGTGCGGAGCCAACAACCTCCTGCTCAACAACAGCAAGACCAAAGAGATCGTTGTTGACTTCCGGAAAGGCCACACCCATCACCCACCACTGACCATCAACGGTGTGGACATTGAGCAGGTCAGCAGCACCAAATTCCTGGGGGTGGAAATCAGTGAGGACCTCTCGTGGACAGCAAACACTACATCGCTGGCAAAGAAAGCACAGAGGCGCCTCTACTTCCTCCGGAAACTGAAGAAAGCAGGGAGCCCCCCATCCATCATGTGCACCTTCTACCGCGGCACCATCGAGAGCATCCTGACCAACTGCATCACTGTGTGGGGCGGAAGCTGCACAGACCACAGCAGGAACGCCCTGCAGCGCATAGTGAAGGCAGCTGGAAGGATCATGGGTGCCTCACTCCCCCCCCTCCCATCCCTGCAGGACATATACAACACCCGCCTCACCCGCAAAGCGACCTCGATTGTGAGTGACCCCTGCCACCCCTCACACGGTCTCTTCAGCCTCCTGCCCTCTGGGAGGAGATACCGGAGCCTCCGGGCTCACACCACCAGGCTGTCCAACAGCTTCATCCACCAGGCTGTCAGGAAGCTGAACTCTCTCCCCATCCTCCCACTCCGTCCTCTTTCAGACTCGCATGTCTGAATGCTGCTAGCACAATTTAAGTTGTCTATATGTTTACATGTTTCTTACTATTTTTGCACTTTATGTTGTCTATGCACTTTATGTTGTCTATATGTTCACAAGTTTTTTACTATTTTTGCACTCTATGTTGTCTATATGTTGCACAATTCACTTTATGTTGGACAGAAGAGAAACGCAATTTCGATCTTCTGTATGTTTGCACATATGGAAAATTGACAAATAAAACTGACTTTGACTTTGACTTTGATTTGTGATAATTATCGTGCCGAGCGGCGTTATCAGATTCTTCTGAAGGAAGGCGACTCGCCAGGTTCTGCATGAGAATACACAACTGCTCCTGTACCTGTGAATAACGATGCGTGACTCGCAGCACGGCGCTGCTTTTGTTCCGCTTGAATTGGTTTGAAATCAGGTCAATAATAATTATCTGTTCATTGTTCATTCTTATCTTCAACCGTTTGGAGCTACAGGATCTGGACTTAAGTTTCTTTTGTAAACATCTAAGGCTTCTAAATATAAATCTGTATCTCAGTGCTTTTATTCAACTTGCATTAAGACATGTGTGGCCACTAGGGGGCAGTGCAACAAGAACCAGAAAAGAAAGTGTGTGCTGCAAATACAAAACAATGAAGGGACAAAGCTCTGTGGTAATAATTATGCTACAAGCGACTCTTTCCTCACTGAGCATGTATTCCATAAACAATGGACCCGTATTGGTTTGTGCAGCGACATTTGAAATCTGCAGCAACAATGTTGAAAAGGTGAAAGAGATGCTGTGGAGGCAAATCAGCCTGTGAGAAAAGTGTGAACTGATTGATTTAAATGCATAAAACATGAGAAACATTGGTTATTTAAAGAGGATGAGGCCCATCAGGATTAGTGGTGTTGCATACCACTGATACATCGATAATATGAGGGTATAATTATGCAAGTATACCTTTGTTAAAGCAATTCACTTTTAATTCCTAAAAATACAAATAAAATAGATGAAATAAATTAAATAAATTAAAAATGAATAACATTGATCAAATTAATAAAAATGTATAACATTCATTTAAAAAAAATTTAAACAGGACGATTAACACACATTTGCTGTTATTTTTAAATATTTTTTCTGAAATATCGTTGACATTCTTTTGTATACGAACACAACGGGCAATGTTACGTAAGGCTCCATAAAATGTGGAATATAATAACTATTGTGACCAGCCTAGTTTAAGTTCATTGGCTGATAATTTCAGTAATAGCAAGATATTTGTCATACTCGAAAAAAAAGAGTTAGTGTCTAAATAAAAAATGACTCATAAATATAAAAAGGTAAATGTCCAACCTCTGACAACAACAACTTCATCTGCACTTCATGAAGGTGTCGCTGACAACATGTGTTGAATTGAGTATAACCGTAAAACGACCACGTAACAGAACCTCCCGTCAACAATTTCTCGTTCATATCCCGTTGCACGGGGAAGCAGCTGATGCCGTTGGACAGCACAACAACGCCGGCCGGAGCCGAGAACTCGGAATCTCACAAAAATGTCCCAACAACTCGATATGAGTCCACCTTGAGTTGCCAATTTCTTTTATTGGACCCAGCCAAAGACTCCCAGTTGTTAAGGTCAGCCTATAAATAGGGCCAGAGGGACTCACGATAAAAACAACTCCACAGATAACGACATCGAAAAAAGTTGCAACCCAACTCTTTCTTGCGGCCGTGGAAATTGAAATAATAAATCTCCAAGATTGATAACGAGTTGGTGGAAAAGGCCGACCCCGGTCATACTGACCCCGGTCATAACGACTACTCTAAATATAAACCGGTGCAGTTTATGATCTCACTGCAGCCCATTAGTAATTGCTCACCTCTATTACACTGGGTGCCCCCTCTGGTGAGGTGCAAGCGACAGCAGCAAGGTGTCAAAGGTCAATATTTCCCTTCCGCCATAAAATGTGTCAAATCAGAGCAAAATGAACAACCAGGAAGTCTATTAAGCCTTCACCTGGCTATAAAAGATGAATTTCATCATCGTTATTATACGGTGGCACATGCAAAGAGACTCAACAGGTGAATTTAAAAAAAACATCTTCACCATTCTTGAAACGTAAACTGAATTTCTATTTCCACATGAGATCTGAACTCTAAGCACTGAGGAGCAGTGGGCGGCTGTCGAGCACCCAGGGGAGATACCCGCTCCCCCCCCCCGAGCCACAGACAACCCAACACATGCGCAGCATGAAGAAAACATCCGCACCAACTTGACGACACAGAAACCAAATCATCAATTTGATGTCACATGCACAATATCTATAAAAAGTTTTTTTTCCCCAGGGGACACTAAAAAGTGTTGCACACGGCTGGAACACGCTGATAGGTGATGGACTTATTGTGATCGCGATATTCAGATATTAACGCATCGCCGACTTCAATAAGTTCACTGCATGTGCTGCATGTCCCAACCGTGTGCGTCACTTTTTAGTGTCCCCTGGAAACACTACCCCTTTTGTCCACAGGGACACACAGGGACACACCAACATCCACTCAAAAGAAAAGTTCATTGTTCACGGTGCGTTGAGCTCGACCGTATTAATAATTAGAAATGTGACCAACCAGACAACAAAACAGACCATTATACAAACAGACAGTAATGAATTATGTATTTCACTCTGTTTTCCATAATGCGGCGGAACAAATGCAAATTCATCCACTTCTTGATCTGAGAGCAACTGACTAATTCAGATGTAAAGCAGATGTTATTTGAAAAGTAATAATAATGTCGTGCTCCAAAACAGAGCCAACGTATCAGGGAACATCTTGAGAGGACTCGGAAACTCACAAATGGATTTCATTGAAAAAAATAGGAGTTCTTTTCATCAGATCCGTCCCATTGTATTTAAAGTATCGTAAACGCATGTTCTGTCCTCGGTGCATTTTGGAGAGAAATATTTTTGAAGCAGTGTTGTTTAAAACTCCCCTGAGAACCACTGCTCGTCCCTCTTGGGTATTGCCAAAGAAATAGGAGATGATAAAAGAAATATTTGTTCATAATACTGCAGGCAGCTGCCAAAAAGAACAACCTCCATCCCCTGAAAGGTGGTAATCAGTAACTAAAGGAGTGTCATCCACTTTCATGTTGAGATTGGGGAATGCACAATTCACAGAGAGATGGTCAGTCGAAGATGTCCTGGTTCACTACCTTTATGTATTCTGTATTTATGTAAATGTTCTATTATTATCAATCAACAAGAGGGAAAAAAAGAAGAAGAAAAAAACTACATTTGAATCTGAAGCCAAGAATGCATGTTTACAAATTAAATACTATTTTGCTTATTGGGACGCTGATTTACATAATTGTACAGCCAAGAATCGTCAGATGTGATTCCTGGCCACCCTTCAACCGGAGAGCCCGTAGTATCTGAATCTAAATATCCTGCGAGCGTCATCACTTCCCAACACACTAGATGAGTCACAATAGGATCTGCATCCATGATGCATATTAAAGTACAACGTTTTAATCACAACGTCTCATTCGAGTATTGTTCACGGAAAAACCACGATGAACATATATTTGATTATTTTATGTGATGTTTTTTAAAATATTTTATGTTTATATCATGCAGTGCTGCTATTGAATACTTTGATTAATGTTTATTCACATCAACATAAAACCCTTTTCTCAGAGAGAAAAATTTGTTCTGAGGTATAAAATAAGCCAATTAGTAGAGAAAGGCTCCACAAACAAATATATATATATATATATATATGAATAGGAGACCCCCCGGATGTGTGTACTGAAATAATAAATGTCCTCAGATCTTTTGTGTTTTGTACTCCGTCTGAGACGACAATAGTCCCATGTGGCCAAAGATGAATATAGTAAGATAATAAAAAATGCCTTTCAGAAACTACCAGGAGCACAATCATGTTGTTGGTATCTATGAACTCATAACAAGTTGAATATCAAAGATATGCACACATATGCAGGGTATAAAAAATAAGAAGTAGAAAACACACTTTCAGAGTGAATCAAAATGTTTGTATGTTTCTACCCAATGTAAAGACTTTGACCCAAACAGACTAAATGTATTCTACGGGCCTAAATGGATTGAAAAGCTAGAACTGTACACATTAATCTTTATGCAAGGATTATTTCAGCTGAATGTCAGTATCTGCACGCGTATGAGGCAGCGTGACAAGCCACTGAATGCAGACGTCTACGTGTGACACACATCTGGATACTTACAGACTGCCTCTTCTCGGAAGACTCAACTCTTTCTGTAAATGAAAAGAAAAGAGTCATGAGTAAAAAAAACTTGAACAAAGTCACTTTAGAAACCATATAACGCCACTTGGTTATTTATGCGTTAAGCATTAACACATTACACTTGATTGATGTTCCCAACGTGATGATGCATTTGTATGTATAATGATGTCATGTCTGAACACCGATGTCCACATCAATCAATCAATAATACAAATATGGTACATCTTCCAGAACCACGAAAGCTGTCGTCAGATCTGATGAAACACAAATATACTAATACATATATAAGAATGGGCGATGTGGAGAAAATTCTAAATACCCCGATATTTTAGGCTGAATACCTCGAGATCGATATAGTGACGATATTTTAGGATTGTGCTTTTACTACATTTTTACACAATGAGATTATTAATAAATTATCAGTAATGTGAATAAAAGGTGCTTAAATGGAAACAATAGAGCAGCTAGTTACTCACGTTACTGTAATGCAGCCTTTAAAACCAGGATAAGACCCGTGTCTCTACAAGAAATCCTAAATCTCTGATAAAGATTACATTATTGATAAAATGGATATTTTGCACATGTTTTTGTGTTTTTTCTCTCTCATTTATATAAATGACAATAACTAAGCCTTTTCTAGTAAATAGTAGAATCCCACAAATCAATGAAGGACACACAAACTGCCTCCAAATTCACAGAGCAAAATAAAGAAAAGAGGAAATAAAAAAGGAGGAGAACAAAAATAAACCACCCGCTCACTGTGCTGCGGCTGCATCTTTACAGCCTCACACACATCCACCCCATGGAAAGAACAGATCCCAGAGCAGGTGTGAAACGGGCACGTCTCATCCCAGAGAGCTGGACTGGAACTTTAAAGAAAAAGCAACTGGAAGGACAAAACCCCCGCCGGGTGCATGTTTTATCTTCTTTTTAGTTCAACACTGTGAATGCTGCTGCAGAAAAAGCACCAACAATGACCTCATTGATTTCTTCAGGGATTATATAACTAAAAACGTATAATAGGGTGTTGCTCACAGAAAGCTAAAATACAAATGTAATTAAAGACACATTAAAAGAACATGTATTTTTTTTAGGACTGATGAGTAAAGAAACAGTCGCTGCTGCCGCTGCAGCGTCTGTTGGCGTCAGTGCGGCGTGGAGCGGCCCGACATCCGTAGAGTTAGCGCGAGTGTTGGTTTAATCACATTGTGAGGAATCGAGTTGTTTTATTGGCCGTGAGACATTTCCCTGCGCGTTGTTTTAAATTCATTTTACCAGCAGTGGGAAACCAATCCAGAGCCCCCCCCCCCCCCCCCCGGCTTGGATTATTTATAATCTCTCCTGACTGGATCTTGTACAAAATAAAGAAATAAAAAGCCAGAAGAAAAGAGCGCCAATAAATAACCGGGCTTTGGGTCCGTTTTATGTTTTACCACAAATCCCACTGATTTGATCATCAGACATTTCCCTGTGTAATAACCACCTGATAAGGTGCTGCGCGTCTCCCAGTGTAGGACATGGAGGAGCCGGTATTGGCTGCTCCGGTCAGCAGAAACGGTGCTAAGCCCCACGCTCCCTTTGCTATCAATTAGGGCTTAATGTGTGCTGGAGACCGAGGGCCGAGCGTTTCATTGGACCAGCAGGGAGTGACTTACAGTTGTGGGACGTCCACCAATCACAGCACGCCGAAATAACAGAGGAAGGTCTACAACAACAATCTTGAGAGTTAAAGCAAAAAAAGATATGATGATAGTAAACTGGTTTATTGAACAGATGTATTCATGGGAAGTGAATTCACCCCTCTGGAAGATATTCACACAGACTGGATTACATGTGTTGCACTGTGATGCCTGAGCATTAGATTCAAGTTTTGGTTCGTCTTTTCCCCGAAATTAGGTGTTCTATTATGAATAAAACAGCCCTGATCCAACCAAATAAATGCTCTTATTCCAGCAACAACAACAAAAACACAAATAACCATCCTTTCCAAAAGATGAAGCAGGACGATATTAACAGGAACTCGGAGCCGATAGATCTCCCCCCAAAACATGAGAGGAATGGCGATTCCTCTCGTTAACGACATTAAAGCCCACTACTGTACCTGCCACTCATATCCTCAACCTCATTAAATAAATTCTCCATACCATTTCATGGACATTTTTTTAAAACGTAAATCGTGCACACACACACACACCAACATGTTCCTCTCTGTTGTAAGACTAGGGCTTTAACTTATCTGTGAAATCAGCTCCAACACACACCTGCAGCTGTATGGGACGCCGTATTCAGCTGGTGTTTTGGGCTCATCTCCGTTGTTTTAACGCCGGCTTCCCCTTCATTATTATCTTCAACTCTCAAAAAAGCCCAACACACATTTGAACCCATTAGTCCTGGCCAGGAGTTGAATTTACAAACCGTAAACATTCGCAGGCAAACCGAGCTCAGAGCGTTAGCCATCAAATAAGGAGCCTAATTTAACATTATTACTTCATCAACACAACCAATCCCCTTTCAGATGGCATTGTTAAATGTTTTGTGGAGCTCTGATGGATGGACCAACATATTGACGTCATCAAAGACATTTTAATTTCCTCACTTTTTCAACGCCTGTAAAACTCTTCCTCGGGTTCTCCAGAACGCTGATGTAACGCAGCACTACTTTTATCTCGCTGAGCATCTCTCTCTCACCTCTAACGGCATATTAATGGGATTTATGTTCCAAAAGGAGAATTCAAAAGGCAGAGATGCTTCCTATCGTGGCGGTTGACCTCGACATCGTGGCGACGTGCTTCTTTTCTCTCCTCAGTCAGAAATTCATTCGATGAGAGGCTTGTCAAAAGAACGATGCACATCGGGTTCTTTCTGCATACCTATTGTGTCCATTTAGGAAAAATGCATTTAATAGATTTTCAATTTGTGGATTTGTCATTGCCTTTTTGTGTAATCTCTTTAGATCGTGATGTACATGCATATTTATGGGAACTAGGTGATGCATCTTTCTTTAAAAAAAAGTTATTTAAATTGGATTATTGTTGGTTCAGCATTTCCTAAAACAAAAACCTTGCATTTTTTTTAAATTAAATCCTCCGACTAAAGGTTACAGTTTACTGATGATATCTAGAAAGCCTTGAGGCTCCACTTCAGTGCAAAGATTACAAACAAACAACTTTGTATGTCATCCAAGATTGAGATAATAGCCCCCATGTGTGTTTAGCATAATGCTTCACAGGAATACAAGTCTTTCAATTAAATGTTAAGATCCTAAAGGATTAAAAACTGTCCGACAGGCGACACAAACAGCATGAATATCTTTCATCTTGGAAAGTTGTCCATCGGGAGAACAAACCGCTGATGAAAGTAAATCTTGTATGTTTAATCATTGTTTATCCAGTAATCTTCTCAGCGCTGGGGAGAGAACAATGGTGACGCGATGAACCCGAGATGTATTGTTCCACGGGCTAAATGTCAACTACTGGCTTCTAGCAACATCACTTCATCTCCACATCAGAGCTGCAGCGTTGCTCTTGTGAAGGAGGCCTATACGTGGAATGGTTCATTAATTATTCCCATTGATTTATTTTTGGATCTTCACGCACCTCCGGATCAAACGTGTACTCGAGTTTACGGAGATTCGCTGCTGACTGGCGGGGAAACCTTTAAGAGGTGTCATCAAATCAACACCTCGTATGACATCAGATCTTTCAGTAGCGCTGAGCAGGTCTACTGAACCGACCAATCACAACACGGGGGCTAAAACGAGGTGATAGTTTGGCTAAAACTAGACTAAAATAGTCACGTTTCCTTTGGATGAATAAATATGATGATTTTTTTTTAACTAACTGACATTCGACAGAGGACTAAGTCTCAATAAAGATTAACACAAGATCCTAATTAGAGACTTAAATTAAAATTGAATTGTAGCTTCATCTAATCGAGACGCCGCTTCAAACTCATAGATCTAGTCTCGAGATTAGAAAAAGGGTCAAATAGATCGATAGAGCTGGTTATCTGCCTCCAACACATGTGTAGTACAGGAATTAGACCGCATGCTTCATACAACTGATTGAAGTGCATTCGTTGACCTCAAGGATCAAACTAACTCGACATTTTACGAACAGCCGATGAATGAATTTGGATCGTACGGAAACCGCTTGTAGGAAGCCGACTTCTATTAACCCTCCTGTTACCTGAGGGTCAATTTGACCCCATTCAATGTTTAACCCTCCTGTTACCTTTATATTTACTGACATATTTTACCCTCGGGGTCAATTTGACCCCAGCAATTTAAACCTCCAGAAAATTCTTAGAATTAATATTGTTTTCCAAGTTTAAGTGTGAGGTTCTTTATGTTTGTTTGTTGACTACCTAAATAGCCCTTTAAATATATAAAAAAGTGGATATTTCTTATATGTTTGACACATTGAAAAACAGCCTGGGGTCAAATTGACCCGAAAGAACACCGACATTAAACATTGAATGGGGTCAAATTGACCCTAAGGTAACAGGAGGGTTAACCGTGACGAATTATATCCGACTCCATCCAAAGCATATTGATTTCAGAGCCTGCAGGGGGGGATTCAGCAGCAGAGCCCCCATTCAGCATTGGAAAGCTTCGCCGATTGAATCACGATGTTCGGTGTCATTCATCCTGAATCCACCGACTCCAACAATGTCGTAAAGAGGGAAACGATTCATTTCCAGGCTGGCAGGGAGCTCAATGTCCTGTTAATTTGATGAGCTCTCTTCTTTTTTAAATGCCTTTCAGTAACGTCACAACAATGGACTCTTAAAGATTACATAAATGGATGATGATGATGATAGTCACGCCTCTAATCAGTCGAACTACAGGTTAGAAGTCGTTCCTATTATTAGAAATGTCAGTTGGCGGCCGGCCCGGTTCATTCATCCTCCGGATGCATCGAAGGCGAGCGCCGACAGTTGAAGTGTTTCACAGAATCTGATCCGACTTTCACGACGTGGCAGCGTGTTGCACGGCACCCGAGGGAGGCTTTTCCTCGGTGTCAGATTCCGAGCAATTCAGACACGCGACACGTTCAATATTCACAAACCTGTGAATTAATGAGCGCACGGTCATCGGTTTTCGACAGCAGGGGCGGAGCTTCAGGGCCCTGCAGAATTGAGTATGTCGCCCCAAAGTGTGTGTGTGTGTGTGTGGGGGTGAGGGGGGGGGGGGGGGATGCTGGAAATGGAGCAAATGGACTCTTCTTCACCTCCCTGAAGTCAAGTGGAACCAGTGTATTTCACCGGTGTGACCGCGAGTTCAATGGTGGATTTAGCGATGTATTCCTCCTGTAAACCAGAGTGTATTCCACCGGTGTTTCTGATCGTGAGAAGCTACAACTTGGATGCGGAAGGAAGAACGTCCTGACGGGTGTATTGCTGAGGACCCACGGAAGAGCGTTGGCGAGTCTGAAGTCGTTTGCATGAGACACTCTGGAGAAATCTTCGAGCAGCAACAACACGGGCCATGTCTGTTCTGAACGGGCTGCTTTTTCTTTCTTTTTTTTTACGCTGCATTAATGTTGACAAAAGATTTGCCAAAAATGTGTCGATTAATACATACACACGACTGTTTGGGCATATATTTTAGAACATCTGTGGTTGCACATTTCATCGCCGCCTTGACGAGCGCCATCGACAAATTAAAAGTCCCATTTGTCAAGATGCCAAAATGCCAAAATGCACACGCGTGTTGAAGCGTATTTAGCAACTGGCATTTGCATCGAACTGATGTCTTCACTTCACTTCACTTCGCTCGGCGTCTGTCGACGTTCCACGGGAGCGAGAGCAAAACGCCAGAAGTGATGCACAAAGTGAAGACGCCAGAAGGGACGAACAGCTGGAGGAGCTGCGAGAAAGACGTCGGTCGGCTTAACCCTTCTGTTACCTTAGGGTCAATTTGACCCTATTCAATGTTTAACCCTCCTGTTACCTTTATATTTACTGACATATTTTACCCTCTGGGTCAATTTGACCCCAGCAATTAAAACCTCCAGAAAATTATTAGAATTAATATTGTTTTCCAAGTTTAAGTGTGAGGTACTTTATGCTTGTTTGTTGACTACCTAAATAGCCCTTTAAATATATAAAAAAGTTGATATTTCGTATATGTTTGACACAGTGAAAAACAGCCTGGGGTCAAATTGACCCGAAAGAACAACGACGTTAAACATTGAATGGGGTCAAATTGACCCTAAAGGTAACAGGAGGGTTAAGGAAAGGTCAGCCCACTCAGCACCCCCCCCCCCCTTGTGTTTCAGTAAAGTTTCTTCATCAAATTAGACAAATTAGACCACATGACAGCATCTCGATGACTCACTCTTTGATTTTTTTACTCCTTACAGTTATGTCGATATGAACATGATTTATGGGCCAGCCTTCATAAAGTGATCAACCATCTAGTAAGAAGCCTCTCTGGTGCTGCACGTTTGCGCCTCACCAGCTGGCTCACCCCACTTCACACAAAACGGCTCTTTGGAGGCGCACAGTGTCACCGCACTCGTCTGGACAGCTACCTTTTTCTTTCATTTATTTTGCATTATGGAGGCAATGTTGTACGTCTGGCGTACAGTAAAGCTCACAACGCAGTAGCGTCTGACAGGCAATTAAGATGAAGGCCATGCTAGAGGCATCATTAAAATCTATATTAAACCAACACATTTTTTATATAATGAGGAAACAAGGCGGCTATAAGCCCTCAAAGCCAGACTACGAACCGAGTGAGTCTAGAGACAACCATAAAAAAATGTAAACTGAAGGGAATTATCTTCTGAGACAAAGGAGCGGAGAGCAGAGGTGAATGTTACACTCTCATGTAAAATAAAAAATCACACTTAAATAAATACACTTTTGAACTTGATCTTACAATTAATTGGACGTTGACACTTGGTTCGAATAAACAACACAACAAAGCTCACAAATATGTTGCATTAAAACTTATTCATACCAGCAGCAATGCAAATGTGTGAGAGTTGCAACGCTTTTTCAATAAAAGGTCCAACCAGGGTCCCGATGACCCGGAGCCGTCCGCCCGATGTCAACTGTTGTTAGCCTAAGATACTGTGAGCTTTATAACGCTTTATAAATGCTCTGAGTGAAATGTAGTTCCCTTTGGTAAACAGACAATCTGTCTATGTTTAGGGCTTTTATTGTGAAAGGCAAGGACAGAAGGACAGGCAAGATCTTTGTCTTGCACTGCTTTTATCAAAGTTAAAAGGAATAATAAAGTTTGCCAGTTTGCCGTTGTGTTTACATTATAAATATGTCCGAAATTATGAAAATAAAAAAAGTCTAATTAATTGAATTAAATTAAATTAATAGCAAAAACTCAAAAGGTCCCCGGAGTGGAATGACCTTCAAACCTTAAATTTCGTCACACACAAACAAAGTCGACGGACTCGCTGCAAACATGGACGTTTCTCTGGAGGGAATTAACAATTATCTTTAAAAAAGCAAGTATACTTAAGGTCATCGCATGAATCTGAAGCATTGCAGATACCTGGGCATCAACATTCTACATTCATATAACTTCACTGTATGTAAAAAACATTCATACTGAACAACACTTTAGCTGAGAAATGTATTTAGAGAACTCCTTCATGGATCTGATGCTCCTGCGTTTTGTTGGTTATTCTGCTGTTTCTGTCTGAATATAAGTTCTGCACACCGTCAAATTAATTCGGCATCAACACAAACACTAAATCGTTCTCTTCTGCTTCTTCACGATCGAGGATCGAGTCACAGTTGAGACATTTTCTTGCCGATCTCTCACCAAATTATCTTTCACATGCAGCATTTTTAAAGCAGCACCAACGTTCCAGTGAACTCAATTCATGGTTGATTGTTTAAATGTCGACTCAACCTCATAATGCAGACACAAACACGCTGAAGATAAATACTTGAGGGTGTTGTGATACGCCGTGAATGGAATAGTTCGACATCAGGGAATTATACGTCCGTTTGCTGCATTACAAATAGTTAGAGGAGATCGATGTCACTCACCACTGCTAGCGGCCAATTAGCTGAGCACGAAATAAAGAAATACTCCAGCACTTTACAATATGGGTTAATCAAACCAGATTTAACGTGTAAATAACTTGAGTTTAAAAAGGTGCTGGGAGACATATTTTGTTACTTTTGGATAAAGAGACAGACTAACCATTCCAATCTGTATGCTAAGCTAAGCTAACCATGCACGGATGATAATTAATAGAGATGCGATATAAATCTTGGAAGAAAGCGAGCAACTAATCTTATTTCTCAAAATCTTAAACCATTTATTTAATAGATAAATAAATACAAAAGCAAGCTCTTAAATGTTAATTGTATTTTGACTGAACAATGTTCCGAATCATTTGTAATAATTCAGAAAGGCAAAACGTAGACCAAGCTATGCTTAAGACCATCGAGTTTGACTGAGACCAAGTTGTTAAGGTGGTTTATTTCTAAACTAAACAGGAAGCAGTAAGAAAGTAGCTTAGTCTTTAATCAGACCAACGCATCGACGAACACGTCAACGCCTTCCCCTTGGAGCCGAAAGCAGCGACGCCCTCTGCACCGTAAAACAGTCAGTCACCGTCTTCCCATCCGCTCAACCACAAACGGGTCTGACTGGGATGATGTCATCGCTCCCCGGGCTGAGGGTGAATGGGGAGATAGTGTGACGCCTGACTAACTAACTTCCTTTTGAGTGTGAAAGTTAGAGCGCTGCAGCAGCCTGATCACTGGAGTGGGCGCTACGTTGTGTTGTGTGTGTGTGTGTGTTGCTCATGAAGATTACTGTTTGGAATCTTTTAATAAACACAATTCTGATTTTAAAAATAAATGTTGAAACGCGTTGCTTTTTCTAGAGATATCCATTGAACAAAATTCAAAGAGCACAAATTAAATGTCGAGATTTCAGCCGTCTAATTTTCAGATTGATTATTAAAATCGCAGAGGAAACGCATTGAATCTTAAATGTTGCCGCGCTTCAATCTCAAGATGTACTCGACAGTTAAATAAAGAAAACACCACGGACAAACCAAAACTCACCTTTGTTCATGAGATGAATACGCTTCATTAGTGCAGCCCAATTAAAACAAATGACACATACAGTGTGATTGCAGGAGGTTTGAGTCACAACACAAGCAGCAGTTTGAGATGGGTTGTTTTAAAAAAAAAGCTTTTCTATAAGTGGCTCCCACTCGAGAAAGCTACATTATGAATCCACTTCACTCTTTACAGTGGATACGATAGATGACGTAGTGCATATAAGATACCTTTAATATTTGAGAACACGCTGTCCTCTCTTTCCGTTACGGCAGAGTGACGGCAGTTGTAATTTGATTAAGTGCATCGTTCGTGAGCGCTGTGGCCCTGAACTCGGCTGACACCTCGATCAGGACGTCTTACAGCCGAGCGGGAGCTTTACCGTGCCGATCATTTATCATCATAAAGAAAAAATAATATTAAGTAAGAAAGCCCAGCATTGATCCAGCTCCATTAGCACACATCTCCCGCATTCTGCCGACAGCTTACACAAATTAAATGTGATGAATGAATAGTTTAGTTTAAAAAGAAACAGGGTTTGGACACCAACCATTTATTTCCAAATACGCGCAAGTGAAGAACATTTGCAGCCGTTAACTCTCCTCATCTTACGGGTTTTTTTGTGCATCGACCTGAAAAATGTCCTCACAGTTCTGCCAAAAGATTCTCTCTCTCACATGAAGCGCAAATCAACAGCAGAACCAGAGTGTTGCTCCGTCTGTACTGACAAGTGTGTTAACACACACACACATACAAATAAAAACACACGCACACAAAATAAAAAGGTCTCAAAGTCCTAACTGTGTTCTGTTAAAAGAGCAACACAGGAGCGTCACGAGCCACGCATACATACCAGTACAGCACGAAGTCAGCCTGCAAAACACAAACACACACACACACACACACACACACACACACACACACACACACACACACACACACACACACACACACACACACACACACACACACACACACACACACACACACACACACCTGCAGCCCCCGTCTCCTCAGAATGCTGGACTCGTCCATGGTACATAGCACCGACTTATCATGCCTCCCTACCGATACATAGACATGCTGCACTGTCTAGCTCCAGCCTCCTGCGCTCTCTCTCTCTCTCTCTCTCTCTCTCTCTCTCTCTCTCTCTCTCCCTCCCTCTCTCTCTCTCTCTCTCTCCCTCCCTCCCTCTCCCTCTCCCTCTCTCTCCCTCTCCCTCAGGCTAAATCTGATCTTAGCAGCTGCTTAACACTTCCATCAGAACTTATCTGATTGGAAGGAGGCAGTCAGCTGACACCTCCTCTTGTTCCTCTCCTCTGTAACTTCAGGAGTGAAGGAGAGAGAGAGTGAGTGTGAGGGAGAAAGAGAGAGGATAGACAGTTCTAATTTAGCGTAGCGACGGGTGGGGGTGAGTGGGTGGAGGGTAGGGTACCGGGGACAAGTAGGAGCCCCCAGACTCATTTCTCTGTGCAGCCACTCTTCTTTTGGGCACCCGAGGTGACCATGAACATGAGAGGATATCCTGCCGGCATTGTTCTGCTCCAACTGGAACAATGACTCCGGCATCCTGTCGGCAGGCCGACCTCACCGTCTCCTGGCGATCAATGAGTCACATGAAGACTACAAAACACACACCTGAGGGTGGAAGAAGCTTGTCGCAGAAAGACGGGGCGGGGGGGTTGAGAGAGAATAAGAGAGAGAATAAGACAGAGAGAGAGAATGAGAGAGAGAAAATGAGAGGAGAGAATGAGAAAGAGAGAGAATGCGAGAGAAAATATAAGAGTGAATAAGAGAGAAAATAAGAGAGAGAGAGAATAAGAGAGATGAGAGAGAGAGAATGAGAAAGAGAATGAGAGAGAATGTGAAAGAGAGAGTGAATGAGAGAGAAGAGAGAGAATGAGAGGAGAGAGAGAGAATAAGAGAGAGAATAAGACAGAGAGAGAATGAGAGAGAAGAGAGAGAGAATGAGAGATAATGAGAGAGAAAATGAGAGGAGAGAGAGAATGAGAAAGAGAATGCAAGAGAGAATGTGAATGAGAAGAGAGAATGCGAGAGAAAATATAAGAGAGTGAATAAGAGAGAAAATAAGAGAGAGAGAGAATAAGACAGATAAGAGAGAGAGAATGAGAGAGAATGTGAAAGAGAGTGAATGAGAGAGAGAATGAGAGAAGAGAGAGAGAATGAGAGAGATAATGAGAAAGAGAGAGAGAATGCGAGAGAGAAAGAGAGAATGCGAGAGAAAATATAAGAGAGAGTGAATAAGAGAGAAAATAAGAGAGAGAATAAGAGAGAGAGAGAGAATGAGAAAGAGAGAGTGAATGAGAGAGAATGAGAGGAGAGAGAGAATGAGAATGAGAAAGAGAGAGTGAATGAGAGAGAGAGAGAATGAGAGAGATAATGAGAGGAGAGAGAGAATGAGAAAGAGAGAGAGAATGCGAGAGAAAATATAAGAGAGTGAATAAGAGAGAAAATAAGAGAGAGAGAGAGAGAATAAGAGAGAGAGAGAATTTAGTATTATGTGGAGTGGGGCAAGAGGGAGAAAATAAGAGAGAGAGAGAGAATTTAGTATTGTGTGGAGTGGGGCAAGAGGGAGAAGTAATAGCCGGCCGGCTGTTTCAATGAAAGATGTCGCTGCCCGAGACCTTTCCAACCTGCTGTGAAAATGTCACCCAAACTGCGGCTGGCCAATTTGTAAAAAAAAAAAAAGAGAAGAAGAAAGAAGAATCTTGTTCTGGTCCCACAACAAGCCAACACCGAGTCATTATCATGCTTGAAATCAGCCGCACGTCCCCGCCATACAAACGGCATCTCCCGTGTCCATTTCCAACAATTCCCCGCGCTGCCTCCGTCTCCGGAGACGAGCTGCGGGGCGGGGGACCGCGGAGCCCCCACCAACTGGATGACCCCCCCCACACACACCCGCTCGCAATTATTGGGATTTGCTTAAATAAGTTATCGCCGATGCCGTGCTCTGCACATTTTGCATTCTGTTTCAGTCTGTGTTTTTCCCGAACCCCCCCCCCACCACCACCACTATTGCCTTTTCTCTTTTTTCACCCTCACTCATTTCCATTCACTGTGGTTCTGCTCTGTGCATATTAAGTGGGCCCCTTCCATTCTCCTCATCTCCAGCCAAGCTCAAATGATTTCCTCTTAGAGAGAGAGAGAGAGACAGAGAGAGCACGTAATGACAGCTCCTCGCTGCCTCCCGGCTGATGGAGGACATGCACGGGGCCGTCGGACAGGTGGCCACCGCGTCAACTTTTCTCATTTTGAAACCGGGACAACGGGGAGCTGATGAAATGTCGCGGCGGCCGAGGCGACAATCATTTGTGCTCCTGTGCCGATTAAGGAAGCAGACGGCTCGGGTCCGCGCTCTCGTAAATCACCGCGTTTTTTCTTCTTCTTCCAATAAACACCTTAAAACCTTCAGAAGAGGATTACAGTCGTCGACTGTTCAGCGCCAACAATGCCCTGAAGATTACCTGAGAGACTTAAAGCATCCGGTGATTGCTCAACAGTCAGCGTTTAGTCTGCGGCCGCTTAACGGGACGATTAAATTCCATATTGGACCGACGGGAGCTGCAGGAACACGAGAGAGGGGTCATCTGTCTGACTCATGCCAGTGACACGCTTATGTCAGTGGTCAGTGTTCAGCGTCTTAGAGGCATACGGCGTTTCTCAATTCAAATTACACGAGTACAGACTTGTGTTCTTTTGGAGTCTGGACTTGAAGAGGCCCGCGGACATTTTGAAATAAGCTTCCGCCTTGGCAGGAAACTCCGATAGCTTTAGGCAACAAAACTATTTCATTAGGTTTGGGAGAAGATCGCCGTCTGGGGTTTACATAACCGCTGAAGTGCTGCAACTGCTTTGTGCAAGTTACGAGACAAATACATTGACTTCTTCTAATCTCGCGCGGGGGAAAGATTGGTGGCTTTTCTCTACTTCAGATAATCATAAATTCAATATCTTTGGGTTTCTGCGCAACTGGTTGGACCAAAAATTGAAAAAAAGCAATTTGAAAATGTTCTCTCCTGTTAAGAGAACATCATGATGAACGCTTTTATAGACTAAACCATAAACAGTTTGAAATGCAATATATAAATAATGACGTCAATTTGAACAAATAAAAGGAGATAAATAAAGACGCTTTTAGAGAGAACGTGAGGCCGCTGGGTTCAGGGCCGCTGTGGAGGCAGACAGTCCGTGGCCTTGAAGCACAGCCTTAAGGGAAAAGCGCCTTCAGGGGGGGGGGGGGGGGGGGGGCAGCAGAGTTTGCTCCTTCTGCCTTTGGAGAAAAAAGGGAGCGCTGCCACTGAAAGCATGCAGCGAATGCTGATTGAGTGACCCACAGCCTCCGCTGCGCCGGAGCTTATCGGTCCAAGAGGCGACCTGCAGATGTGAGGCCGGCAGCGGAGGCACACGGGCCTGTGAAGAGGAGGGAAAGAATCAATGCCTCTCCTACAAAGCAGTGCAAAGAAGCCAGCCCACCAAAAGGAGGGAGAATATCCAGCCACGATAAAACTCCCAGTGGAGCCCACCTCCACACGGAGGAGTCTTTAACCTTGACAACAAGATCAGAAGACGGCGACCGACCGACCGCTGCGGTTTTCACAACTTTTCACAAATCGCAATTGACATGCAAATTTAAGCATTCAGGAGATGAAAAATTATGTCAGCTTGAGTCCACTTGGAAAATCCAATCCGTCTTTCTTCGCAATTCATTATTTTTTCCTTCTTCGAATAAACAGCGAGCCGCTCGGTGCGTAACGGCGGCGTCGCATTTGAATCTGGCGACGGGGAGAAACTGTATCTCTCAAACGGAGCGAGTGACAGGGGTTCAACGTCTCAGCCGCAATTACCTGATCCGGAGTGACAGTTTGATTTGAATATCACACCCCGCGTGTTTACAGTAACAAACGGCACGCTGTGCAATATTTTGGGAATGCGTTTTCCCAAAGTTATTCATGAACGAGAGCGGTTTATTTTGTACGCAATTGTTGCTGAAATACCGACGCAATCTCTTGTCACTAAAAAAAAACCAGTCCTTATTTGGCAATGCATTCGGCTGCAGGGTCGATTCTGATTTTATCTTTTAAAGTTTGTAGGTTTCTGTTTTACAATCACAGCACCACACACACCTTTTTTTAAGTAGGAGGCATTTAAGATTCATTTCTCTCAATTATGGAGAAAAAGTAAACAACGTGAAGCTGAACTCATGAAGGGACCACGAAACAAAGACAGATACCGCAGACAACCCGATCAATAAGGGGCATCGGAGGAACTGGTTTTCCACTCTCTTGGGTTTCTTGGCTGGAAAATCGTATATATATATATTCTGGTGGGCTGATATTAAAAAACCTGAGCTAGTTTAGTTTCCACTGCCCAGACCGCCGCATGTTCTACGTATTGACTCGGTTCTTCTTTCCTTTGCAGCCGCCAGCTGCTGCGACATCAATGGTATCGGTGAAGGACATCGCTGACTGCCATTATGAGTCCACAAAGACACAACATCAGGATTATGACGGTCTTATCTCCATATCGCGCCAGAAGTGAAGTATTGATTTTCTGCCAAAGAGCATCACATTCAAGAGGGATGGTGCCACGCTCGTAGGAGAGCCGTGCACGCCCAAGGGCATGATGGGAGGCCGACTACACCAGAGGAGTCCTGGACCTCCAAAGGAGGCGCAGACGAGAAGGAGACAAGGGGGTACGTGTAACGTAACATAAATAGTTGTGTAGCTGGTAAACAATAACAATGAATAATACTGATTTTTAAATGTCGCACAACAGTGTTTCCAGCTTTTTCATCACATATTGTTTTAAACTTTTATAGAAAATCATGATGGCAATTTTCACTATCTTCTGACCTATTATAGACAAATGTGTAATTGATGTGTAGATAACTAGTCGTGAACATTAATCGTTAACCTAAAACTCAACATACAGATGACGTATGGAAGCTCCAAACTAAGACAGCCAGTATTATTAATAATCATTTTATAATACTAATACCTTGATAAAATCTAAATATGGTCAACAGATCACAAGAGGAGGAGTCCAGTGGAAATTCTTAGAGATGCACAGTTTAGCCAATTAATTAATTAATTCGTGAATCTAAAGAAAATATATCTGCCACCATTTTTTGATAATTAATGGGATTGTTCATTTTCAAGCAACAAGTCTTAACAAATGAGAACATTAAGTATTTGGGGTTTTCGGACAGCTGCTTGGACAGAACAAGACATTTTAACTGTGGGTTTAGGATCATTTTAAATCCAGGGTTTAGGGCCACCTGTTGGTTCACACAATTGCCAACAGATTAACTGATAATGAAGCCCTAGAAAATCCATCACCTCGTATCAAAGCAGCAGGGCGGCAATCTAAAATCGTGGTCACGGTCTAGCAGCTTTTGTCTCATTCTGGTTCTGAATAAAAATATTGACTGCCTTTGACAGCTTTGAGAAACAGAACCATCAACACAGAGAAGCGGCTCCCCCTAAAAACAACCTCTGGCTTCTGTAGTGACATTGGAAAAATGTGAAGTGATAGAAAGCGAGTTATGCTCGGTGACATAATGAACAACAGAATGCAGGATTAAGCTCCACGTTGTCCTAAAAGTCCTTGCGAAGAATCAGGTAACAATACTGTCACTTCTTTAAAAGAAAAGAAAAAGTAACACAGCCTGAACGAAAACCAACCACATTTCCAAGTTGCTCCATTTCAAATTAATGAACAGCAGCCAGCCAATTAAACCTTTTCATACGTGAATCTGACAGCAATGCTTCGACAGCACCCGAAATCCAACTGCTGGCAGCCCTCCAGTCATTCACCGACACTCCGGCCAGAAACCAGTGGGCCTCCCATTCATATAGACATTATTATGCCATTATGACACAGACATCATGTTTGCTAGTACACCGTTGTTTGGATCGCATTCATTTTACTCAATTGTCACCCCAAAACATAAACAGACGGGACTCCCATTCATCAAACTTTTGCATTTATAAAAAATATGAAAGGAGGGAAAGCTGCCTTCCATTCGGAGGCCAGAAGCCGAGCTGTTCGTCTTCCCTCCCAAGGTCAACCAAATCTCAGTCTTTTCTGAGCTTGTTCAGCAGGCGGGGGGGGGGGGGGGGGGTCTACGCGAGACAATAATACCTCAGCAGCGGTCACCGGCATCCAATTTTTTTGAGGTGGCCACCGCGGAGTCACCGGGGCGCGCAAACAGAGCGCCGGATGAGAACAAGGACGAGCTGCGCGTTACAGGAGATATTTAATTTGCGTTTGCAGTCCGCGTGACTGCAGGGGGAGAGAGTGTGGGAATACTTCAAAGCCGGACCAAATGTAGAGAATAAAGATGTTCAGTTATACATCTTTTAAACATGGCAAAAGGATGGAAACTCGTTTGTCGGACGAAATTGTAGCAGAGCGACGACTGAACTCGTTTCCTTTTGGACTCTCCCGACGGTAAAGACGCGCGGCGAGTTTTCTCACATCGCAGCGGATGCACTCAAATTCAATCCATCTCATTTATTTTCTTTTTATTATTATTTTGGGGAGGTACAAAAAGTAGCCGCGATGCACCGCAGCCCAATTCCAACCGTGTATCTGCGGCCCCCATCGCCTGAATGAAGTCTGATGAGAAGAAATGTCTCCCCTGGGTCCCCGTGACCTCGCAGCCTCGCCCGAGAGGCGAGAGTGGAGTCCTCTCCATTCACGGCTCAGAGGACACCAAGAGCGTCACACCAACAGGACCTGAGGACGGATACAGGAGCGGTTCTCGTAGATATGTGCACATCTGTCCAGACAGATCGTAGGTCGGCACAATTAACAGGGTTCTTACACATTTTGACCGGTGGATTTCCAGGACTTTAAACCAAATTTCCACGACCAAACTGAAATCTCGGTATAAACATGAACATTTTTGAAAATGTTGCGTATTGAGAGCGTACGCCGGCTTATATTTTGAGCGTCTTTCTTTAAAAAACGTATTTATTATTTCAAACTCGGCGTAAATGAACATGTGATTTTAACACATTTCCATGACTTTTCCCAAACTTTTATGATTTTAGTTTTTTCCATGACTTTTCCAGGCCTGGAAATAACCATTTATAAATTCCATGACTTTTCCAAGTTTTCCATGACCGTGCGAACCCTTCCCACATTTAAACCACGATCCACTGCGATATTGACGTTTAAAATATGTGCTGCGATTGTGAAGCCGATTTCTAAATCAAGCGCTTCCTATACTAATAACCAGCCACTAGGGGGCGACCCAGAAGTTTTGGGGTAGCAGTAGATTGGAGAAGAAGAGTAATGCTGAAAATGAATACTGTATGTCATAAAGAGCACCGTATAGTCCTCGTTTTATAACGGGGAGAAAACAAAATGCATTCAGGTGACGAAGAATATACTTCAAAGTCTTATTCTTTATGCAAAAACGAGTTAGTTTGCCAGAAAGCAGCACCACGTGAAAGTGAAAGCAGCGCTCGGTTGATTTTATACAGTTTTGCGACAATTTGATTTTTGGAGATGCACGGTGAATAATGGAAGTGAAAGCAGAGCTCCAATTACTTAAATACAATTAAATGAAAAAATAATCGTGATCTCAATATTGACTTTCATAATAGTGCAACCATATCAGATATATTTAAGTTAGTCTTCGTCCAATTATTCCTGGGTAGGTGGGGGAATGGCTTGCAGCTAGAGACCTCTTCCCCTCTCCTGCTGAAGCGTCCTTGAGCAAGACACGGCCCCCCTCCCCTCCCCCCTCATGCTCTCACCTTCCTGTGAAGGCTGGCGAGTCAAAATAAACGCCTGCGGGGAATCAGTCGAGCCTTATTATTATTATTACAAAAACACAAATCTCGCAGCGAAGATGGAGGAGACTCATTGAGGTCATCAAGTTATAAAACTCAATATGAATCAACTCATCGGCCCGGAGGACAATTATGATCTCGTTTACTCAAAGGAACCAAAGGATGCACATGTTTGAGTTCCAAATACTGAGAATGCACCAGCGCCCCCCAGTGGACACAACTAGTCCAGATATAATCACAAACAGTATTAGTGGTATGATGTCGGTGGTGTAAACAGGATCATGAACCACAACGCTGTTCGTGTCAGTTACCCAAAAACACAGGCGCAGTAACATCAGCCACACAGGGAAACTCATTTATGCACACGTGCTTTTCTATGGCATTAACCTTTCCTCTAGTGGAATGACTCACACGCAGCGGCATTGGATTAGCCGCTGCGTGTGATTGCGTCGCCCTCCTGGGACAACACGATCCCGATGTACCGCATCACGGTATCTGTCATCTGAAGGAACCGAGCGGCACCCCGCTGAAGGTCACCCGTCTGCACGACTTCAAGCTGGGGATGCGCCGCTTTGTCCTTCTGAAGCATTTTAGACTTAAAAACAGGCGCTCAACAAGCGTAAGGAGTTGCCTTTCTGAATGCGTTTGATCCTCCGAGATAAATGTGAACATTTGGGCGCTCGTGATTCACGGAAATTAATGCATTCATAAAAGCATTTTTCTAAATTTGTGTTTTATAAACCTGCAGCATTGACAGATGAGGCGGTCATTAATGAAACCAGAGTCCAGCCACAATACACAGAACCAAAAAATAAAAGATTCATAACTTTTTTTATCCACAGAACAAAACATAAACAACAGAAGTGTTTGATTGTAGTTTGTTTATCTCCATTTAATTCACTAATAATAAGAACAGAAGTTTCCGCCAAGCAGATTTGTGAATTACTCACATTTCGGCATTGTCTTATTCAACCAATTGTTGAAGTTAAAAAATAGATTTGTGTTCCTTCACTTGAGTCTCACATTTGAAGAAGGGAAAAGGTTTTTATGTAGAAAATAGATAAAATACACTGCTTATTGTATGTCGGATATAAGCAGGAACTGGTTAACTCTGATATTTACTGGAGAGAAAAACACATAGTATGTGTACATGCACGAATATAAAAAAAATATTTCACACTGATGTTTGATTTCCGTTCTTAAGATCTTCAGCAAACAGATTTCAGAAATATCCTCTGATGAAAAATATACCGTGGAATATTGGTGTGTTCAGACATCGTTATCATGAGGAAATCGCCAGTTAGAAAAAGTCCCAACATAACTGGTTCTGTGGCGTTGAGCTGTGTTCAAAGAGATGAGGTCATGGGAGACAGCGTGGTGCGGTTGACGGTCCAGGAAGTACTCACCAGGCTGGAGGTGATGGAGGGGTCCGACTTGCCGAGGTTCAGGGAGCACATCCGGAGCAGGTTGGAGGTCTCGGCTGACGTGTGCTGCGTGTGCTGCAGGCTGCCGTGCAGGAGAAGGTACTTTCCTGCAGAGCAACAGCAGGACGAGGTTCAGTTAATGCTGCACGCTGTTGGGCATTTCACTCATAAAGATAAAGTTAAAAGCAGAACACCGTCTACTGCCACAAGCAAAAGGATGAAGACCGAGTTTTAAACAAGTAAAATTCAAACTACTGACCCATCCTATAATAATAAGGGGGTAAATGTGTACTCTGAGGCCTGGAACATGTTGCAGAATATTTAAAAGCTCAAAGAACTGATAGCACTTACTGCTTTTAAATGTAAAATGAAAAAAATGTAACTGTTTCTTAAATTAACTCTGTTATGTCTCTTAACTTTTAGTTTCTTTTAACTCCTCTTGTTCTGTGTTTTTTGTTTGTAAGAATGCGTTTCATAAGTTGTTGCCTGTCCTGTCCGGGTCACCCTCGAAAAAGAGATTTCTAATCTCAATGGGATTCACCTGGTTAAATAAAGCTTTAATAATGATAATAATAAATGGGGTAGAGGAGTACAGGTGAAATGACATAAGACTGTCCCAGCCGTCGGCTCTAGTTAGGAGTTTAAAGCTAAAGCCCGTGACCCCGTGCAGCCCAGGCAGGAAGTCAAGGGGTTAAATTAGACCAGAGGGTGGGTTGCGGGGGGATCCCATTAAGAGATCAGTGACAATCCCAACATGACATCATCAACAACAAAGCATGATGAACTAGAACGGGCACTCGGTAGAGCGCATACCTTCGCATATCACAAGATTGGGCATTGAATTATGAACATTTTGGAATTAGTTGCATGCCAATTAGATAAAAATTTACCGTGCTATGGTAAAAAGAAGATTTTGACCTTTTCATGACCTTGACCTTTGACCCGATCGATCCCAAAATATAATCAAATGGTCCCTGGAAAATAACCAATCATCCCACCGAATTTCATGCGATTCGGTCTAATACTTTTTGAGTTATGAGAGTAACACGCATACAAATAAATAAATAAATGGCGATCAAAACATAACCTTCCGCATTTTCAATGCAACAAGAGCTCTGTACAGGAGTATTCTTTCCCCGGCAGCTAGATGGCGCTAAATGCTCCTTTTACCCTTCAAACCTCAGAGCCTGAGGCGAGGCGTCTGACTGCATTGAGAAATCACTCGTGGAAGTCTTGTCATCCTTAATCCTCATGTGTATATTTCCATTTCCTGTTTGAGTAAACAGTGGAGGAGACGGAGAGGAGGATTAACAACGTGTGGCTGGGAGAAGGAAGAAGTTCAAGCCACACATCATCGGCGGTGTTAAGCTTTGATAAACTGGAGAGGGGAAGGTTTATACATGTACAGAAACACCCGACAAAAAAAGACATGCACGTAAGTCAAGAGTCGCATCTGATGGAAATACATTTTTATCTGCAGCGATGAGTGATGTAAAACACACGCTGGTAACGAAAGGTACATTTAGAATTCTGTACGTTTTAAAAATGCATTAAGAGCATCCGGTGTTTTAGCACATTCTAGTTCAGATGCAATTAGTCAATGAATTAATTAATCACCATTTATTCCTTGTATTTGTTCTCACGTGTTCAATGTTCAACAGGTGGTGGTTAAACTTACTGGAATTAGTCCAGTTTGGTCATTGAATTGTTTTTGCAGTGCTGCTGTCGGTTTCCTGGCTCGAAGGAAGAAAGTGTTTTCATTTCATTTCCTTCAGTGCGTGTGACTCCAGCCCGATAACCAGACTGAATATTCATTTGGCTTCCCTTCATTCGTGAGCTGGTCTCGTGTTGAGTTGTCGGAGTTTCTGTTATTTGACTTGCAGCCGTTTTAATCTCATCCGCACTGGAGAACGTTATTGTGTCTATGTTTCAGTCTCTAGGACGAAGTGAAGGAGCTGGCGACATCGACTGTTCCCCACCAACGGGCACAACACCAGATGTGTGTGTGTGTGTGTGTGTGTTCAAGAGGAGTCAGACTGGCATTCCTCTCCAATGCAATGAGAGTTTTGTAAATGCATTAACGCCATGTCTTGCATTTAGTCACAACGTCCGTGGCTCGAGTCCAGCTGGTGACTCTTCTTCTTCTCTCTCTCTGACCCCTTTTCTGTCATCTCTCCATCGTCTGTGATCAACTCACGGCATAAAGACACTTACACATTAATTTAACAGCTTGGAGCTGAGGCAGTTTGTATTAAATAAAACACACAAAAATAGAGCGTGATGAGTCAACACTGCCCCCTCCCCCCCCCCTTTTTTCTCTCACTCTCCCGCAGATGATGCACATAACAAAGATTTAGTTCAATCTCATGAAACAAAAACAAAAAGCAGAACACACTACGAGGCTCAGATCTGGACCGCTCACACACACACACTGTGCCGCGGTTATTGCTCTGTGATCACTAAACAGGATGAGGAGGGAAAGCTCTGGTGCTTCCTTCCTTACCGGCAAAAGCTTTCCTCACTGAAGCCCATCACATCCCGGCATGAAGGAAATCTCTGTAAAGGCGCCAGTCAACACTTTTAGAGAGGAAGGCATCAGGAGGAGGAGATTTCCTATTTCTTTACATTCAACGCAGGTGTCCGTAAAGGTCAACGCGCTCTGACCTTGTGCTGATGCCCCCGCTTCAGGCGCACATGTGGGAAAATAAAAAACGCACAAATCAAAAGTCTCCGCACGCACCGCCGCCGCTCTGCTGGGTTTCATTCTGCAGAGCTGATCTATTCTCACTCGTCCCGCCAGATTCACAAGTTTCTGGCTCATAGATGTAAACCATGAAAACTTTATTTTGTCACGCCATCGTCCCCTCAGAGAGAGAGACATCTCTTCCTTCCTCAGGGGGGTAAAAACACAACAACCCTCCTATTTATTGTATTGTAAGCCGACAGAAGTTGCTTTATCCCAACATAATTATGATTTGTTTCCTGCACGCTGCTATAGGAATAACATTTGTAAAGTCTGGGGTTGAGTGGAGTCTGATGCATGAGTGGATTCATAAGGACGCTTAGCCTGAAATATGTATTTGTCTAACTGTTTAACTTTCACATTTCAATTCAATTCAGTTTATTTGTATAGCCCAATTTCACAAATTACAAATTTGTCTCGGAGTGCTTTACAATCTGTACACATGGACAACCCTGACCTTTGACCTCACATCGGATCAGGAACAACTCCCAAATAACCCTTCAGGGGGGAAAAAAAGGGAAGAACCCTTCAGGAGAGCAACAGAGGAGGATCCCTCTCCAGGATGGACAGAACAATAGATGTCATGTGACCAGGAGGACAGATTTAGAGTTAAAACACATTCAATGAATATGACAGAGTGTATGAATAGTTCATAGTAGGCATATTCCACGATGGAGACCTCCACGATCCATCAGGCAGATGGCGGTAGAGAGGAGGAGTGGGCGGAGTCTCAACAGTGGGCGGAGTCTCAACAGGACAGTGGCGTAGTCGGTAGCAGGAATTCCACGACCCAGACCTCGATGATCCATCAGGCAGATAGGATCTATGCCGTCTCATAGGGTCATCGGACCCTATGAGACGGGAAGTCAAAAGGATTTTATTATATAAAGACATTTAAGTCTTTATATAATAAATGATTGGGTTATTCATTCACATTAAAGAACCATGACAGTGTTTGCCCTCAACTGCTGTTCTTGCTACTAGAAACAAACTAGCTACGCTGAAACAACATTGTTACGATGAGATTAAGCGCAGAAAGAAAACCCGATCTCACTCCAACAGCACTATCAAGTTGATTTGATTCCATTTGACGCTCGTTTATCCATCTTTTTTTTAATAACGGAGGCCGGTTAGGGAAAGGTTAATGCATTCAAAGCTGCACCTGAAACACGATGTTTCATTGACTGTGGAAAGGTCAGCGTGTTATTCAGCGAGGTCAAAGACTTCAACATTTACAAGGCGGCAGTTACATGAGCCGGACTGTAAATGTCCAACGGGAGACATTTATCTATTCTCATGTGACTCACTCGACTTTATCCACAAGCAGAAGACTATAAGGTTGACTGTTGTATTATATATTCATTTCAGCACTTGTTTACATGTTTAAATACCGGTTCTTTCTTCCCGATTCCAATTCATTGAACGTACGTATCGGCACATCCCGATGACAGAGGTTCAACTGGTTCTCTATTATTTATTTTAGACTGCTGTGAAAACATCTCCTTTAACCCTCCTGTTACCTTAGGGTCAATTTGACCCCATTCAATGTTTAACCCTCCTGTTACCTTTATATTTACTGACATATTTTACCCTCAGGGTCAATTTGACCCCAGCAATTAAAACCTCCAGAAAATTATTAGAATTAATATTGTTTTCCAAGTTTAAGTGTGAGGTACTTTATGTTTGTTTGTTGACTACCTAAATAGCCCTTTAAATATATAAAAAAGTTGATATTTCTTATATGTTTGACACAGTGAAAAACAGCCTGGGGTCAAATTGACACCAAAGAACACCGACATTAAATGGGGTCAAATTGACCCTAAAGGTAACAGGAGGGTTAAGCACAGGTGTGTAAACACACTCGTCTGCATGTGTTCAGTATGGACCGGCCAGGGTCCCTCGTGAAACGTGAATAAGATATTGATAAATGATAAGAGAACGTACTCCCTGGTACCCGATCCAGCATTTTAGGCAACGTCGGAGGCATTTCCAAGACTGCATCGGAACAACCCTGGGAGAAATGCCCTTTCCTTTCCCAATTTGTCCAACTTGTCAGACTCCTGGATGTAAATTGGATGTGCAGTCTGTCCACGTAGCAGGATTTGCCGCCCACCCACCAACAAAAACCCTGAATTTTACACTTCCAGAGGGATGTCTCTCTGCTGACTTTACACATTCCTCATCACAGGAGCGCAGTTTGCTTCCCTGCGTGAGCAGCACAAAGCAGCCTTCAGTCCACAGACTCAGTGTGGCTGTAGAACTTAAACCCCCGCCCCATTGGACACGTTCAACCCCTGGTGTTGCCACCGTGCACAGTGCAGACAATCGCGTGGGTTACACAGTGAACACTTAAGCAGACTATAAAAGTGCACCGATTGGTGATGATTGAGAAGTCTCTCAATAATCGAAACGTTTCCAACGGTGGCAGAAGAGTATGCATTCTGTTGGTGCATAGAGAGACGCCGACTGGGAAAGAAATCATCTGTAAATGATGCTTTAATGATGCGTTATAAGTGACATTTTTCCTCGTCTCGGCTGTTTGCAGATGATGACGTAATCCTTCATCAAACTCATCTCTGATGAGACACTTTTGAATCGTGTCCTGCCAAGTGAGTCATGGTTGCTTACTCCTCCGAGCCGGTTTTGAGTGACAGCTGCAAGTGTTCATCACTACTTTCTGTAACTGGAAAATGTCGTACATTTGAAGTGCATGTCCTTAGGGAACTATTTTCTCTGGTAGGGTAAGAAACACTGAAAGCTGTTGATGAGATGTCGGTAACATTATGCTTTTAACCCAATTAGGGGGATTAATTCCCGATTAAAGAGCATCCAAGTGTGAAAGATGATATTGATGTAAGGCTATTAATGTCAGAAAGATTAACATAAACAGCTTCTCTCACTCTGGTGCGATAACTAGAGCTAAATCCTCAAGATATTAGGAATAGTAGAAACAACGTGTGAGTTTGAGGACATGCGTGATCTGAGAAAAGACGTATGTTTGGTTATACGTTATCCTAATCTGTGTCGACTGCACAGAGATAACAGAGGATGCATCGACTTGCATTATGATGCGTTCAAACTTAGTAGGTAACTTATAACGCTATTCGGATGTGTTCAAATGTATCTTGTAACATTTTTTTTTTGAAGAGCACCTTAATTCTCTGTTTTTGTTCCGGGAAAGAAAATCTTAACTTTTAAAAAATCAGCTTTGGCCAAGAAAAAGTGTTACTTCAGTGAGATTAATGACAGTAAACAATAATCAGTCTGTGCAGGAGCTCCATTACCAATTGCAGGAACACATTGCATAACACACACTCTCCTCCCAAGTAGATTAAAGAAATCTATCAAATGTCAAGCATTTAAACTTCGGCCAATAAAGACCACATCCATTGATCTCATTTAATATAATATTTAATTTACCAGGAGTGTGTTGCAGACTCGAGCTCTTATAGTAGAGACATTAAAATATTTTAAAAGCAGAGGTGTCTGAAGCAACCCAAATGCTGGTGAGAACCTAAATTGAGGAGACGAACATGACATATTTTACCTGTGAGACCGCCCCCCAGGCTCCGTCTTCGAACGTGTTTTCCATCCTCGCTGAGATGGCGCTTAAATTTGAGGGCGGGGCTTAATCCGTAAGTCAACTCGGGGTTACTGGACTTCCTGAGGTAGGCGGAGGGAGGGTAGAGGATGTGGTCCAACTAGAGGACAAGATGGAGGAAAAACAAATCAATGGGTAAAATATATATTGATGTAATGCATCTAGAAGTTGTTCTCATAATCGTGTGAGGAGCATATACAGACGTATTTTACACAATAAATATACATTTGAGGTTGTGTTTCATTCACAGAAAGCCTACATGTCAGCTTGTTAGGCCTTTATCAGGGTCTTTGTAAATAATTAAACATAATATGTTTCATACATTAATGTAAAACAGGCGTTTGGTCTTCTCGGACACGATGTCCTCGTAACATTATTTGATTAAACAACACACTTTTCTGGAAATCCAAACTGATCTCACATCACGGGTGGAAACAGAAAATATAAATTGTTCTTAAAAATACAATCTTAAAGATGGAATCATGACTGAAGCGTGTGTCACACAAGAAAGGCAACAAAAAAAATGGTCAAAGTTGTCAAACTGACATTGAAGGTGTTGATTTATTCTCAATTTGAATTCATGCATTGAGTTACATGCAAGAATACATGAATACAATCGTGTGATGATCTGCTCTCGTTCCAGAGCTGGTTAGCGGTTAACTCTTATGGAAAAAGGCAGAAAAGCGTCCCTTTAGTCTTTGTTTTTTTTAAACTCTCCACCATTGGTTACGTAACCGTATAAACAAACCACAACGTAGCCGTGCTCGGGCTCGACGTACCACATTATGACCAAACTATGAACCGCAGGAACCTCTTAGAGGACGACTCCACTTCTTAAATGATCTCTAGGGAGGCGATGCCCTTCAGCTCAGAGTTTAGCACACAATGTACTTTATGAATCACTCCATCCATCCGACACTTACCTTTGCCCCACTCATAAGCATGGGGTGGCCAAACTACGGTCCGAGGGCCGACTGCGGCCTGCTGTTTGTTGTAAAATAGCCCACGGTAGATCATTATTATTTCTTAGTTTAAACTAGGAAATGTACACTACCGTTCAAAAGTTTGGGGTCATCCAGACAATTTCGTGTCTTCCATGAAAACTCACTTTTATTTATCAAATGAATTGAAAATTGAATAGAAAATATAGTCAAGACATTGACAAGGTTAGAAATAATGATTAATATTTGAAGTATTCATTTTATTCTTCAAACTTCAAGCTCAAAGGAAGGCCAGTTGTATCGCTTATATCACCAGCATAACTGTTTTCAGCTGTGCTAACATAATTGCACAAGGGTTTTCTAATCAGACATTAGTCTTCTAAGGCGATTATCAAACACAATGTACCATTAGAACACTGGAGTGATAGTTGATGGAAATGGGCCTCTATACACCTATGGAGATATTTCATTAGAAACCAGACCTTTCCACCTAGAATAGTCATTTACTACATTAACAATGTATAGTGTGTATTTTTGATTAATGTTATCTTTATTGAAAAAACAGTGCTTTTCTTTGAAAAGTAAAGACATTTCTAAGTGACCCCAAACTTTTGAACGGTAGTGTATATTTCTAATAAATTACACTGTGTGTACACTGCACACACTAGTTTAAAAAGGTAGATATAGACTAAATGTTGTGAGTATCTGTTAATTATCAGCCTTAACCTCTCTGCAATATATAATATGTGTATCGGCACACCAATTAACAACTGTAAGGTCAAACTGTTTAGTTATTTTCATTGATAATGAACCGTCTATGACACTCCAGAAGGTGACAGATTATCTTGCAGTGCATCTCGTTAAAAACTGAGCGTTGATTGTGTTAAATGCATCTGTATGTGGCGCACAATCAGAAAGGTTTGGCCACCCTACGGCTAAGCAATCGGCCAATATTTAGAAAGAGAGAGGAGCAGGACATCTAGGAATACGGACGGTTATAAATACATGGAACGCGGTTGCAGCATATTGTATTCTCAGAAGATAACGACTATACAAGAAGCTCAGAGCCCCTAACAATGCCCGGTGGTGAGGAAGAGGCCCTCCCTGAGAACACAAAGATACACTCGGGGCGTTCGGTGGAAGGAAACCCGCTCCGCATCTCGGTGGGAGGATCCATGAACCCGGGACAACTAAGGACAACCGAGGCCGAGTCTTTGTGGGGTGGCTCGACCTCTTCACGACGAACGCAGAGCAAGTGTGACCCCGCACCGACTGAAGTGAAAGTAAAAGCTAAAGGTTTTTTCAGGAAATCAAGAAAAGGCAGAATGCGACACACTAAAGTTGCTTTTCAGTCACCTGCAAATGATGTTGCAGCTCCACCTTAAAACACAAACAGACGGGGTCATGACGAGAGTCTACATCGTGTTTACATGTCTGAGCTCTGCAACAGTGCTGCTCATTGTTTATCGTCTGCAACGTATGTGTGACACATCTGTGCATCTATAAGCAGTGACACACACACACACCTATTCAAATGATTGCATGGTCTGACTAACCACAATTCAGCCTTCCTTGAACCGTGTGGTTAGTAAAAGCAGGCTCACACACCCACCATGTAATAACTAGGAGAACTAGAACGGTCACTCGGTAGAGCGCATACCTTCGCATATCACAAGATTGGGCATTGAATTATGAACATGTTGGCATTAGTTGCATAACAATTGGATACAAATTGACCGCGCTATGGTAAAAAGAAGATGTTGACCTTTTCATGACCTTGACCCGATCGATCCCAAAATCTAATCAAATGGTCCCCGGATAATAACCAATCATCCCACCAAATTGCATGCGATTCGGTTTAATACTTTTTGAGTTATGCGAGTAACACGCATACAAATAAATAAATAAATACACGGCGATCAAAACATTACCTTCCGCATTTTCAATGTGAAGGTAATTAGTGGGAATAATTGAATTACAGCTGAGTGGCAAATAGGTCTGCAACTAATGGCTATTGTCATTATTTATTAAAAAAATATCCATCAAAATGTGGTTTAATATCATAGAAGACCCAAACAATACAAATATTTACATTCTGAGAAGCTGAATAAAGAAAAATCTATTAGTTATGCAAAATCCTTCCGTCGATCAACTAATCGATGAATTGACCAATCATTTCGGCTCTAGCTAATAACACTAATAATGTACGATTTTACAGCTGGAGGTAAATTGTGTTCCTGGTTTGAAATTGTGAGACTATTTTGATCACCTGGCCAGACGGGTCACCCATATCTCAGACGGGTCACCCATAAATCACCACTTATTCACATAAAAGGACCCAATTTATGTGGTGAAACCTGTGTGTATCTATGGATAAGTAGTTCTCCATTTGATAACCACTCACACGGCAAACTAACCCAAATGTTAGTTCACGAGCAGCTCGCACAACTCTTCTCCCCAGGTGCATGAAGGAGAATCCATCCGGATTGATCCCAATGCAATAAGGAGCGGACAGACGGTTATGTCATTTAAAAAGCCCACAGATCATAACCGAGCAACTCCTCCGGAAGCGGCCTAAAGGCGACGCCACTAAAACAATGAGAGGTAAACTCCTGCATCATCCAGCACAAGCGTCTCCCTCGGGCCGCTACGACCTTCACGCCTGAATACAGGGATGCATGGTGCATGGGTCGTGACCCCATGGAGCGTTGCCAAGTGACCGCGGGGTCACCGCGTGTCAGATTTCTACATCACAAAGGAAGTTGGATGCATTTGATAGAAGTTGCAGTATTTCTTAATGTCCTCCAGCTTCCTCTGTTTTCAAACCTCCTCTTCCCCTCAAGGAAGAGACATGAGGCTGTGTGCCCTTTGTTTTCTTCCTTTTTCCTTAAGGCCTTTTGTGTTTCTACTATTGCGGAAATAATAAGACGTTTTGTTCGTTTTGCGAGCAGAACAGATTATTATAAATATCACCAATAGTTGACGTTCACATCATGACAGGAAGTAAGATCTTCAGAAATTGGATCTGTGCTCTGGATCAAAGGTTAAGAGGCGTGTAATATATTATGGTCTGACTTTCACTTGACTCTGCAAACATGGAATATAAATAAATGAATGATTTTTAAAGAAAAGAAA
The DNA here is from genome assembly GCF_029220125.1 of Pseudoliparis swirei. Classification (NCBI taxonomy): domain Eukaryota; kingdom Metazoa; phylum Chordata; class Actinopteri; order Perciformes; family Liparidae; genus Pseudoliparis; species Pseudoliparis swirei. The sequence continues at coordinate 18,736,517 of NC_079402.1, read as the reverse complement.
GAAAACATGCAGAAAATGCTCGTTACCATTCACAGGACCATAAAGTTATATACTTGCAGCTTACTTATAATAACTAGTGACAACCTGACACATTTAAACCCAAAGCACAACAAACAAACTGCACATACCTCGATATCTTTCCAACCTTGTGCCTTCACCCTCCTGACTCAGTTGGTGCACACAAAATAAAACCTGGAGCGCTGCCAGAGTCTCATCTCGATTTCTGTTAGTCTGCTGATCGTTATCAGAGAATTATGACCGATCGTCTGGGTAATCGGTAAAGACACGTTTACTGTTGCATGCATATCTGAATTTAAGCAACTTATAAGACAGCTAACAGTTTGCTCTGTTATTAGAGGAGGTCCAAAACATCTTTATTGATTTTAAAAGTGGGCGACAGTTCATCAAATGCCATCTTGATCAACAACAAAAAGCGCCGCAGTAAGCCAATAACACCAACACACAAACACACACACACACACACACACACACACACACGTTGTCAAAGCACAAGAGGGATGAAGACGGTGGGCTGCAACACACACAAAGTCGGTTGCGTTTAACAATGGAAAGCTGAGGCAACCGTAACCTGAATATTGAATGTGCGACACAAAAATTCTATAATTGATGCGTTTTGGGTTTATTTGTTGTTAATATTTGCTAAACAACCCCGTATCTTTGACTGCATCCTGATGCAATAACCAGTTACAGAGCAACATTAGCATTTGTGTTTCTGACCCGATACTCACTCACTATCATTAAGCTCTGTTTTTAGTCTTAAACTCCTGAGGGAACTATTCGTCTCTTTAGCTGCAAGACGCATTAAAAACAGTCATTAAAAACAGTCGTTAAATAACGAGTCGGAACTCTGAAAACGAAAGAGCCAGAAGCAAAAGGAGAAAGGGAATCGAGTCACACAATGTGCAGGAGAAATGAACAAAACAAAGAAATGCAATGAAACGCGTGCGCGGGAGCGTCCTGCGGAGAAGGCCGAGAGCAAACACTCCGAGCAGGTTCGACTCCGGCTGCCGACGTGCAGCCGAGACGACTCGCATGAGAGAAAGACAACGGCGGGACACGGTCCCTACAGCCAACACAAACACACACAGCTACCTAAACAAACTCACAATCGACAGGACAGAGCAGCAGGGAGAGCCGTACATCCCCCAAAGAGGCAAACTAGAGGATGAGAGAGCAGCAAAAGCCAGATCTCGTCCTCAAGGTCAAGTAAGAGATACGAGGACGACTCTGTGGTTTTCACATGCCTGGACGTGGCTCCGAGGGCTCGAGGCCCGGCTACGACAACAACTCGAGTGCCAGCACATAAGCACCCATTTCAATACGTGCATGGTTCAGCGTTACAAAAAAGGGGGACGAGAGTGGAGTCCTGATGTCCTCATTAAAATAATATATATATATATAGCTCTAAAAAGTAATCGGACAAAAGTGAGAATCAGCAAACGCAGTCACACTCCGGGGTATTAATTCCCTTTGAAGGAGGGGAAGTGTTGTTTATCATTTCCCTGAGATGGATGAAAGGAACCTCTTATAGACGGGAACAAATTGTTATTGGTGTCTTTCCTCCGGTTGCTAAGACACAAAGAGTGCACACTTACAATCACACAGGAAGACGGAGCCCATACATCAGGAGCCTCGACACCCTTTCCAGTCCTCGCTCGTCGTCCTGCCATTGTTTCTCCGTCACGTTGTCTGATCAACAACTGAGAGTAACGTGAAGATGTAATAAGTCATCTCTCGCTTTTCATGCACTTCTAAAAATAGAATTTTTTAAAAAGGGTGTGGGGGCTTAACCCTTGTGTTGCCTTTGGGTCATTTTGACCCGATTCAATATTTAAAGATGATCAAGAACTCCCACTCTGTAATCGGTTCCCATAACTAAAAAAAATATTTTCTCAGATACATTTCAGAAACAAATAAATGCAGCTTTAAAAACATAAATCAGTAGATTTCCATGCAGCAGCACAGAGGTGATGGCATCATCATCTCCCTCCATCATGGTTGGTATTTATCTATCAGAGTGAAATCTCATCAACCAACTGGGCTGCTTTTCTTTGCAGGGACGGCACACAATTCAAAGTAATTGCACCAGAGTCTGTTGTCCACAGAATAAACAGCACAGAATAAAAACAGCATTAACAAAGAAAAAGGCAAAAGACCACAAGTGTGAGATGACAAACAAAACAAGTTCTCTTTGTTGCCTCCAAAACAAACACAGGGACTACAGATGCTAGAGTAGCTGAAGCTGTAATCTAGAGCAGAGCATCAGATGGTGACATTTATAGTTGAACTGTACATGGTCCCTTTTGAATAAAGAGAATAATAATAATAATAACTAGAATGGGCACTCGGTAGAGCGCATACCTTCGCATATCACAAGATTGGGCATTGAATTATGAACATGTTGGCATTAGTTGCATGCCAATTGGATAGAAATTGACTGCGCTATGGTAAAAAGATGTTGACCTTTTCATGACCTTGACCATGACCTTTGACCCGATCGATCCCAAAATCTAATCAAATGGTCCCCGGATAATAACCAATCATCCCACCAAATTTCATGCGATTCGGTTTAATACTTTTTGAGTTATGCGAGTAACACGCATACAAATAAATAAATAAATACACGGCGATCAAAACATTACCTTCCGCATTTTCAATGCGAAGGTAATAATAATAATAATAATAATAATAAGTGATGGTCCTTTCATGCCATGCTTCCATCTTCGTGAACCGCGCTCTGAACCCTTGAGATAGGGAACATGTTTCTCAGGGTCAACTGCAGTGGAGCGAGCCGCGTTCTGGCCGACCTCGTCACCCAACATCTGTCTCCTTCAACTCTCCCCGAATTCCACCCGGCCTTCGCCTTCTGCACCGAGGACCTCAAGTATTTACTCGTGTGAAAAAGCGGCTCACTGAAAACGGTCTCACGGTTTTAAGTCCAAATAGCTGTGTGGGGGTCTCCCGCTTTGCTGTCATCCGACGGTCCCTTTATTTGTCTCCTTACATGGACGCCGCTCCTTCATTAGCTAAAGAAAACCTTTGGATTTCAGAGTTTTTCACTTTGTTCGCTCTCACAGGGGATTTGAGTTTCCTGTGTTGACATGATCTAAAAGTGGGAGAAATACAGCGGTGCTTTCCATCTTCAAATTTCATATGACTGATGATTTATGTTCCGCATGTAAAGAATGTTGTTGTCTGCATATTGGCAGAAGAAAAAAAAGAGGCCTTGGAGGCTTATTGTATGCATTCCATGAAATCTGGTGCATCATGGGAACAAGCAGGGCTGTATTTGTGTGTCTCGGATTCAACCGTGAAACACAAGACATGCTGCTGATTTTACAGGAATCTCATTTATGCCCGACGAGTGTAAAAAGAGAAACTTCAAGAGACACTTCTCCCGATTCGGCCAAGAATCGTTTTTTAATCCCGCAGCACGGGGAACAGAAATGTTGTCGGGAAAGCGTGAACGATCCGGCTGTTTGTTTGACTTCATAATCTCGTCACTGATATGAAAAGTGTGAGAATGGAGGTCTGAGAAGTGTAGAAGTCCGATTTGCAACATGACCTTCTTACTCGTTATTTACCCCACGTGGTATTTTAACTACAGCTCACCTTGCAGCGTTCCTCCTACGCACTATATGAGGTTGAACACTTGTATACACTATAATATACGCTTAAGCAGGCAAACATCATCTTTTCATATCTGTACCGCATGTCAACAATTAGAACTTCTATAAATAGACATATTTCATATTATTCCATCTGTACTATATTTCTTGAGCAGTGATAATTGTTGACAAACACAACTACAACATAATGCGTTATGAATCATTTAAAGAATTATTATATATATAAGCGCCTTTGTGTATTTAGAAAAGCGCTATATAAGTTTTAATTATTATTATTATTATATATATGATACTGATTAGGTTGGAGCCCCTCGTGTCTGTAACCGGCCAGTCTTTTGAGATTTGTTTCTTGGAAAAAGAGACATGTCAATTTAAAAACGTATAAACATGGAACATTTTCTATATTCTATCCTTTAAATTCATAACCCTACTTTAAGTTTGTAATCTTTTTACAGTACAACCTAATTTAAATATAGTCTGAAATGCTAATTGACAGAAAATGCAATTAAAAAAATTCTATGTCAATATCATGATTAAAAACATTATTAATTTTATTTCTTATTTTATTCTTTTTTATTGCTTATGATTATGGCTCAAACAGCCTATCCAAATATCCTATCTCTATCATGAAATATATTATAGTAGTATTAAGTAATAGGGTATTAAAATCACTTGAATTACTCGAAACACCTGCAAGGGTTTCCCTGAGCCCAAACAAACTTGACAAAAAACAAAAATCTTTTTTCTTTTCTGAGGAAATATTAAAATTTTGAAATATTTTTTTAGATTTTAGAGTTTTTTTTTTTGATAAGCTATAATCAAAAAAATAAAAAAATAAAAAATATTTCAGTTGATTTGTAATAATGAAAAATAAATGCATGACATTTTTGTTTTTTTAATTGCATTACAGAAAATAAAGAACTTTATCACAATATTCTAATTTTCTGAGACAGTCCTGTATAAATTTTGTTATGCTGTGCATGCAAGTGTGTCTATTCACAACACAAAAAATAAGTAAAAATCAGAATATATGACAGGACCTGTAAATGTACTCGTCCTAATCTAATCACAGAGCTGGAGTCTCTTACCTTGCTTCCCTCCGATGACGTACACTGACATGAAGGTGAATTCCGACCCAGAGACATTTTGTTTAGATATCAGCAAACTTAAGAGCCTTGATCATTTTGATGCTCAGACACGCAGACGCATACAAAAGGTCAGCAGAGGAGAAAAATCAGAGACGGATCCCAGAAAGAGCGAGCCCGCAGAGAGGGTGAAAAGAGTCTTAACCCGATTGTGTTAATCCTCTTTGCCACAAAGCGTGCACCGACACTGGATGTCTCTCGAATAACGCGACGAAACAAATGGCTGCTTACTTTTCGGGGCACAGCAACGGGAGCCGAGCTGAGCCCTTGCACAGAGAGAAAGAGTTCAACATTGTCAAACGGAAGCAAATATTGATACACAGAGAGCGCTGGTGCAATGCGCGACCGCTCCACTTCAACAGGGCCTCAGAGAACGAGGACGCAGAAAGGAAATAGAGACGGCTAACGGGTAGACCTCGTCCTTTAAAATGATGAATCCAATTAAGAATATCCACCAGAATCGTTGTTAAAATGAAATCTACTTCCTAGTAGAATAACCAAGGTCCTTTCAGGTGTTCTCCCACATCAATGCAAGATCAAAATGGGCATCGGCATCACTGTGTGCCAGCTCAGCCTTTGTTTTCTCAGACTAATACATCACGGCCCAACCCAGCAACAAGGGCAGCTCGTCAGCAGCAGTTGGCCTCATTTGAACGTTTGACTTGTCTATTCTTGTCCCCATAGGACTCGTGATCTCTCAAAGGAGTCCCAGGTCTCTAAGCACTCTGAGCAGCATTAGCACAACTCGTGGAAACAAATTGATGAGTGTGCGTTTCTTGACTTCGAGTCGAACCGCCAGAGACGTGCAGCCTGTTGTTTGTCGGAGACGCGAACGGTGCAAACGGTGCTCTGAGCGCCAGAGCAACAGAGTGAGGTTCTCTCTTGGTATCACTTTAAAAAGGGGCTGAATACAAGATGGGGAGCATTTATATTGCCTCTCACTGGCTCTTAATAAAGCTGTGTGTGTGTGTGTGTGTGGGTGTGTGGGGGCAGTGTTGCCAGGTCCACGGTTTTCCCGCGGAATTGGGCTACTTTTGAAGTGTTGTCGCGGGTTGAATATTTTGTCCGCTGGTGCGGGTAGACCTATTTTGCATGCAAATTACATGAATATCATGAAATAAAAATCCATATTTAAAATGAAATAATTTATTTATACCCAAATCCTACCAAACTGACTCCAGATCAGCACGTACACGCCGACATATCCGCGCACACAGTTGAGCACACTCTCACTAGCACCCCCCCCGAAGGAGTTATGGGCATATTTTGAGTTCTGATATTGGGCTGGTTTTATTGGCCATTGGGCTTGTTTTGTCACACAGACTTGGCAACCCTGGGTGGGGGGGATCAAGACGGCTGCAGGACTATTTTTTGAGAGTTTGCCGATTAGAATTTCATGTCGATCGCCATGAAGCAGGAGATCATCAGCCGCCGCCAGTTTCCCTCAAAAGTAGCATCAGCATTGTTTTCGAGTTGAGCGCCCGATTAAATCGACTTAGTTTCTTTCCATTACTGATGCAGCAAAGAATCTTGTGCTGAGCAAGGTGGTGCTGGGGGAAAGTTTGCCTGGCCCCTGGGGAACACCGGCATGCACAAGAAGCTCGGCTTACAGAACAAACAGGAGGGAAAGCCACTTGGTGCTCTGCTCAGGTAGACATTACTCCACTGTATCTTGACACAGAAAATACTTGTTTGCTGCAAATTATTGCTGTAAATAATGATCCTGTATATTACACATGTGCAGTACTGGTGGTATCGAAGAACAAGGATTGAATTGCAGGAAAATTGCTCTATCAATTTATCAAGAAGATGAATTAAGTGCTCTCTGAGTCCGGCACAGCCCCATACAGCATGTGTGTAAAGTACAATGGGTCAAACTGTTGCATAAGAGTAGCAAACAGTCAAGATCAGTGGGCTGTCTGACTCTAAAACCGTTCAGCGAGGTACTTTGAGATGGCATAAAACAGGTCAGATCTTAAAGGGCTGCTCAAACCATTAGAGTATAATTGCACCTCTTTGTATTTGGGGCACGTGTGAGAATCAGAGTTTGAAAAGAAATGGGCAAAATAATAAAGTAGCAGAGGCGGAGATATCCTGAAATGTAGCCCCCGATATGAGTCCTGCCCTAAATACTCTGCATCCCACACAACTTAATAGACCCCCACCCTAATGGATAAGAGCCCACATCATTTAAAATCCAAACGGGTTAACATGAGGTTGGATCCATCTGTTGACAGCAGCTGATAAAGTGTAAAGTCTACAGTTGTACCAAATGTTTTTTATATTTATTTATTTTCATTTGAAGCTTCTATTGAGGGTTTTGAACGACTCATCACATGTCTGTCCTCGTATTTAATGAGGTCATCACCTCAGAAACTAAATAGGAAAGATATGATTGTGTTACTTTATATAATTGTAACCGTCAGATCGCTGCTGAACCTCACTGTTTATAAAAGGTGTGTGGGAGAGAAAGGTTTAATTTATTTTCAATTGCAGTGTGTGTGTGTGTGTGTGTGTGTGTGTGTGTGTGTGTGGATAGAGAAAGGATGAGGTGGAACCAATGCAGGCGATGGTTATTAAATTATTGATGATAATAATCCAAAGGTCAACGTTATAAATGAAGCTTCCCAACAATCAGATTCGGCCTCTCGTAAAGCCAGTGGAATAAATTAATTGTCACGTAAATAAAGAATAGAAAAAAGGAATATCTAACCAAACACAGCTGCCTGAGAGGTGAGAGTAAACCAAAACAACAAGAGATGAAAACCACTGCAAAGCTGCGTGGAGCCGACGAGCTGCGGATTCAGGCGCCACTTCTCACGTTTCTCATTCGATACACCGTTGCCATGGAGATAGAGAGCCGATATCCGCTTGAAGAGCACTGCGCTTAAGAACTTTGGCGGTGTTCTTGGGTGGCATGTGGGCCGCGCGTGACGCAATGCACTTTCCACCTCAAGCCACCGCGGAGGAAGCCGTCGGGTTTACGTCGGTGCTCGCTCCGTCTGCGCTGGAGATAATCCGTCCGACTGCCAGGAAACTTCTGCGGTGCACAAACATCTGCGGCCAGAACGAGTAAACACGCCATGCGGGAAGACCCGGAATAATACCTGTTGTTGCCAAACTTTCTCCGATCTGTGCCAGAATGACCTGCCCACTTCCCGTTTGCATTGCTCATTATACATGGCGTGGAGGTGGTGTGTGTGTGTGTGTGTGTATGTGGGGGGGGGGGGGGGTGTTACTGTTTTATGTTGTTTTTTGGGCAAGAAAAGGTGTAAAATTTAAGGCTTAACTCTGTGGGAATCGTGGCTTTGTTGTTGCAGCAGCAAATATAAATCTACGAAACCAAAATAGGAAATGGTGATGAAGCATAAACTCAACTGGCAGTTCCCATAATGCAACTTGAGGAGGTGGAGATGAGAAAGTACGGGAACCGAGGATTTATGATCATAATGGGGGCAGGGTATAAAAGCAGCAGGACACATATAGACAAGGAATACAATGATTCACACACGGACAGATTGTGTACCTGGGCAAGCAGCCAGCTAGAATCACCGTGTTGGGCTCAAGTTTGATCTGAACTCGAGTATGATTTTGAAATATGGTCCGTCGTGCAAATAAAGTGCAAAATAAAGCCTCAGGTCATGTTCAAACACGTGTATCAGATACCATGAATCCCATTTCAGGACATGTGTTGTTACGGGCATGTTTCACACCAAATGTAAATATTGGCTGGTTTCCTTCCTCTTATTTCCCATGATTATGAAATGAATGACTATCTTTAGGCTCTGGGTGGTTGGTCGAACAAAACAAGATGTCACCTCGACTTTTAAAAAAATATGTTTTTACATCTTGTGGATCCAACACTTATTCGATTAATTGAGCAAATAATTAGAGTGGGAAATTCGCTTTAATCGTCAATCAAACGTGAACAAATAAAAGAAATCTCTGACTCCTGTATGATTGCTGGTCTCAATGTGCACAGAAAGACATATATAAATATATATATATATATATATAAGCAACAACAACAAAAAGAATAATAAATCACAATTAAGAAGCTGGAACCCACATATGTTTAGTCAATTTGCTGGAATAAAATGTATTAAATGATAAACCCATGAAACAGTTACAACTGCTATACTGACACCAACGTCTAACATGCAATGCACTATGTTTCCTATTTCAATCTATTGCCATCATCTCATTTTGTGCATGTATGAAAGGATTATGCGTGGGATAATCTCATCTTTGACTGGAGATAATGTCCGTCACAGCCCACACACTGGGCGGATTCAGATCTCTTGGATGGACAAAGATGCAACACACACACACACACACACACAGTGTGATTTTGTGAAGATAAGCACCAAATGAAGTGTGAAAAAGAAAAAAATTAAACGCCACAGTCGGAAGCAGCTCCCTCCTTGAAACACTGCCCCCGGCCAAGTGTGGAGCGGAGACATCGTGCGGGTTCCCAGAAGACTTTCCTTCTTGAACTCCCAGCAGAGAGAGGCAGGGCAAAGGTCGGGTTTCCCTGATTATCCCTGTAGTAATACCACTTCAAGGCCGCTCCACCCCGACAGGTCGGCTTACCTACTCGGCGGCCTCTCGGTGACGTGATGATTTTGTGCAGGGTGACGGGTCAAATTACATTTAAAGCACAAGGAGGTCAGCGGTTTTCAATTGACTTCAAACTAACATTTAAAATGAAGAAGGGGGACCAGGAGGAGAAAAGGGCAAATGGTTCGTCCAAAACGAGCTGCTCAAACCCTCCAAATAAATAAGACATGGTTCGAGTATCAGAGATCCTTCGTCTGTGACATCTCATCTCAATTAAGCTGATGGACTGTCAAGCGGTTGGTTACTCAGCCAAACCAAAATTAGTGAAGCGCCAGTGTCAGCAAACGTGACACCGCTCCGAGTGGTGGGGGTGGAGAGGGGGGGGGGTGCATGCTGGAGAGTCTGATACGCTGACAAATCCTGGTTTTAACAGTCAAAGTGAGGAGAAGCAAATTGATTTGTGAGCCGAGTCCAGCCTGTGCAAATCCAACTTCTACGACAAAGAGTTATTACGATGTTTGGGGGGGGGCAGATTAGCTCCCTGCAATGCTTTTGGAACATTGAAATCCCACCCCCCGCCCCACAAAAAAAACAATCGTGAAAAGTGTAAAGTAATAAAGAATGTTGCGCAATCGTCTGGATTATGTCGGTGCGCATAATTTATAGGTGACAAACCGCCACACCCACCGTCTGGAGTCATGCACGAAATGATTTTTGGAATTGTTCTAAGATTTCAAACACACCCTTGCAGGTTTGTGCTCATCTGAGCCAGTCAAACAAGTCTGCAGATGCATCCACTGAAAGGGTTGTTTGAAATAAAAGGCTGAGAGAGAGAGAGAGTGAGAGAGAAATGTGGATTTTCTTATGTCTTCCTCATTTTCCCCATCTGTTTCCTGAATGAACGTCACAACAACTGCCTAACTATAAGATTAGTGCATGAGTTGCCCCACTAGTGCCTCTCATGGGCCTGGATATTCCAGTCAGAGGTTAACATCTCTTTTATTTCATTTATTTTAAAGGTTGTTTAACTACTCCTGTGAAGGTATTTCATTAAATATTATTTTTTTAAATGCTGCTGGTCCTGGTGCTGATGAATTCTGTTAATTGTGTTACACGGACTGTGAGTAATATTTAGTTCACCCTCACTGATGTGAATGGGGTGGACAAAATAATAGAAATATCCCTCATTGACATGCAGTACTATTAAACAGCACCACGAACTGCAGCCACACACACACACACACAGAGAAAAAAGAGGAAACTTTGGAAAATCTTTCTTTTGTAATGCAGAATATTCAATATATCCAGGTGGAGAGAGGTCCCCAATAACACCTTCATATATGGTCAAACATGAGGCACACATTGGCTGACTGACTCAGGACTCATCTTAAGTCTTAAGGAGCTCACATCATGAATTATTCTCGGGGCCGTGAGCCGCACCGAGCTGAGCCTGGAGGCGGTTGTGACACATATTGTTGACAGCAGGACGCTGAATAAATGAAAGTGTATTAGCGCGCGGAGGTGTTAGAGGAGTTTAAAAGAAGATTAATGGCACATTTTAACTTTCTTTAAAACTCCTCACGGTTAAATGAGGGGTGGGGGGGGAGTTTGTATTTAACACGAACTTCACAAATAAAAACATGCAATTTAAGTTCCCCCAGCACATGAGTCGCAGTCTGGGTCACAGAGGGCGGGTGTTTACCTTTTCGTCCTCGTCTTCACTCTCCACGTCCCCCGGTGTCTCCGTGTCTTTCTCCGCCTCGTCGACACCTTCGCAGTCCGAGATGTGAGCATCATCTCCGGGGAGCTTGCCGTGCGGCGGCGGCGGCTCGGGTGTCATTTCTTCTCCTTCTCCGTCTCCCTCGGACAATGTGTTAGAACCGGACGACAGCGACTCACTTCCAGACGACAAATAATATTTCTGCTCCATTTTTTTCTCCCTTTTTTTTGTCCAACTATCACCAATTTCAAATCAATAACATGCCCATTGAAAGATGCGACGTCAGCCGTTAATTAACCTGTCCACGCACCTGTGCGGAGAGTTCATATTCGCTATGAGTCGCGAGCCCCCCATACAAGGGTACCACTTTTTTTTCTTCTTTTTTTCTTTTTTCTGGACCCAGTAAAAACAAAGTCGCGAAGTATCGATATTAAAACACCTATCGACCCTGATTGATATCGATGCGCGCGCTACACGGACGTCTCCTCTTCAGTTAAAAGTTGCCTCTGTTTGGGGATTTTGTAGCGCTTCTACTTCCCGGGTGCCTCCATGCTGCTCCTGCCTTCATAACACACACGAGCGACGTCTGCAGCCCCACGAATTAGCCCCGCCCACAACGTGCCCGTGGGGTGGGGGGTGGGCCAATCAGATCACCGCAGCTTCTAGACGAACCAAACAAAGGCTGGTGAAATGCACGTGGGAGAGGTTTGCCTCCAGGTTTAGACAACAAACCCGTTTGGTTAGGTTTAAGGTTTGGGGTTCAAATAAACCCTTCCAACGTCTCTCACGTGCAGGTATTAAGAGTTGTTGGCAATAAGATGCGAGAGTGTTAACTCTTAACAGCAGGGGTCTCAAACTGCCGGCCCCCGGGCCATTTACGGGCCCCCATACCCCCTCCCTATGGCCTGCTGCATGATAAAAGTCCCAAAAAAAGTATTAATATTTATTTCATTTTTTGTTGTGGTTGTTTCATATACATTTTAACTACCACTAAATGTAAAATGTCAATAAAAAACAAAATTCAATTAAAACTAATTATTTAGTTTGGCTCAAAATAAAGACAAAGGTCAAAGGTCATTCTATAGCTTGAAAAAAAACGGACTGCTGGTAGCACTGGTACAAAAATAGCATCATGGTGGAAATGCAGATCAAGCAGTTGTGCTGCACTGCATTCGACATATGAGCACGTCATGTCGTCTGAATAACACCTCATGTGAAACTCACTGACATCAAACCCGGTCTCACAACACTCCGATACTCAAGTCCCTTCACCGCGCCCTGTAGAGCATATGGATCAACTTTCAAATCCTCACTCTCACATACAGAATGCTGCACGGCCAGACTCCTTCATATGTGGCTGAACTTCTTCGCCCGTATTCAACAGCCCGCAATCTCTCATCCAACCTCCAGAACCTTCTGTCCCTCACACTCGCCTTAAAACTGGTGGGGACCTAGTTTTTGAGTCAGTAGCACCAAAGCTGTGGAACACTCTGCAGCCCGAAGGTTTTCTGATCCAACAGTCTCATTTAAACTCCATCTCAAAACATTCCTGTTTACACTGGCATTTGGCTGATTTGAATATTCTATGGCCTGCTTTTTATCTTCTCCGTTTATTTATTTTACTGCACTATCTTTTACTGTGTATTGTACTTTGCTCTTTTAACTGTTTAAATGTTTTTAGCCCTGTTGTTGCCAACTTATTTTAATTGACTACTGTACTGCACTTGGTGACACTTTATCTGTGATGAGTGCAATATAAATAAACCTTACTTACTTAATTACATCTTGTGTTAGTGACAGGTGAGAGCAGGTGAGCCAGCCCAGTGTGTGTTGTCTTAACCAGTTGTGTAAACCAGTTCAGTGAGTGGTGGAAGCTGTGGGAATCACTTCACTCCCAGTGGATCTTCTTGTTCACCTTTTCCTCTCACCACTGCATTATTTTTATTTATTTTGTCCTCTTGGGTAAAAAAGTCACATTTTCAAATAACAGCCAAAATGACGTGATGAAGAAAAATGTTAAAAATAGGATAAAACTAAAGTCAAATAAAACTGAGCCATGCAGTATAATAACTTTTCATCCATCCTTTTACATTTGATACTTTGATACATTACCGATAATACTTAAATACTTTGAATTAAGTTTGGTTTTGAAAGCAGGACTTTTATTTATAGTATTTTCTCAGGGTATTATTGTCGTTTTGTACTTATCCGTCTGAGTCTGAGTTCTTCTTCCACCGCTAGTAAAAATGACGTCAACATCAATATGTGCTTCACTTTTCAAATACTGGTTAGTTCACAGATTCTCCACAAGAGGGAGCTGTTCGCTGAGGTTACCGTTTGTGTGTCGTGACAGTCCTGATCCTGGTCTCTTCTAAAAAGCACGGGATAGGAACAGCTTGCTTTCAAAAGGTCAGTATATGTCTGGTCAAAGGAATTAACTGGAATAATAAACTTAATTCCATGTGCTAACTTTCATAGAATTTTTTTTTACGGTTATTTCAATGTATTAAATGTATTGTTTTATTGTGTATTTTATAATTCATGTGTAATATTTAAATACAGGAGAAGTGCCGAGCACCTGCTTGCTGTAGAAAGGACTAATAAGTCCTGCATCTCTGGCAGCTTGAACCAAAAACTGAAGGATTCTAATCAAAGCAAAAACACCTCGAGAGGAACCCAGACACGATCTCACAAGAGACTTCCAGCAGCTCTCTGATCTCAGGGATGATAAGAGTGGAGGAGGGGAATTTTTTTTTTTACGTTTGAGAATTTACATGAGCTGACAACCATCTGCGTGTCTAGCAGAAACAAATCTCCTGTGGCGAAGATCTTTAAGATGCTCTTTTTTTTATTTTGTATGTGTTAGCACTGCTTTCAATTTAAAACATTACATCTCCATCGCCAGCAAAACCTTCCAGGGGTGGAAAAACCTCTCGTTCTTCTTCTTCTTGTTCAGAAGTTCTTCTTCCAGCTGGCACGGCGTTCCAGTGTGAAGACGAGCGTGAAGATCGTCATCGCGATAAAGGGCGTTGATGATGATGCTTCGGGCCTGAAGTCAGCGAGGTGAGAACTGAACTTCCTGTCTGTTTACAGCCCTGAAGGAGGAACAATGACGGCAACAGTACATGAAGATACTTTAAACTGACCGAACGTGAATGCACCCGCACATATTTGCTGTTGTTGTTGCTGTTGTTATTGTTGTTGTTGTTGTTACTGTATACATGGTGCTTACCTGAGACCTCTCTCACTGAGCATGGATGACATGTGAACATTCCCCTGATGCTGCAACTCTCCAAGCGAAGTGGGGTAGTTCCTGGCCTTACATCCCCCCCCCCCCCAATAAAAAAACACACACACAGTAAAATAGTACAAAGAAGGGAAGTTGTGATAACTCCTAATTTGACTGACAAATGTATATATAAATATATAAAATACATAGTTTTTTAAAATATATATTTTGAGTTGTTGGGGACTTTTTAATGTTTTTTCTTCTCTTTCAACATAAAATAATTGAAAAAAAGAGTCTTGCTATAATTTCCTATGTAAATGCAGTATTTTCTATCATTATGAGTGCAGTGAATAATTTACCTCAAGTTAAACTAACTGACAATTTTTTTCACAGTGCAGGAAAACTCTCTTTATAAACGATGACATTTTAATTAGCTCCCTCAAACCTTTCCCGTGTAGAAACAGGAGCCAGTCTGTTCTCTGAAACATCGAGTCTGATTCAAAAGGAAATGCTCATTTTGTGACTTTCAAATGAAAACGACGTTTGCTTCTTTGAATCCTGAAATAACTGAAATAACTCATGAGTCATAGTGAACTTGTTTTCAGTTTTAAGTAAAGGAAAGAGAAATTCACATCGTCACTCAGAGTGCTGTTAGAATTGGTGCAGCCCCTGGTGCGCTGCTCTATTTGTGGAAAGAAGAAGTACAAAGAAACCTCTGGGGACCTGCCGTGGGCTCTTGGAGTCCTGAGCTGTGTCCCCGCCCCGTAACCTATATAACTCCCCCAAAATACGCCTTCTCGTTCACTTCGAGTGAGCAGCTCGTGACTCTGAGCCTCTTTATCATACATATATATATATATAATTATAGTTATAGTTATAGTTATAGACAATGGTTGGAGGTGGATTTCATCTGGATTTTATCCACTCTAAAGTTTCTTCCCGTGCACGCCGTTTACACGTTTTCATCTTTGGTAAGTGCATCTTCAATTATTCCTCATGCATGTTATTATTTTGTTGTCAAAAAGCGAATCATTTACATCTTTTTTTGCAGCGGTTTGGTCTATTTAGTTGTCTTTGTAATGCGTGAAACGTGAATGAATGAATTCAGCTTCGAGGGCTAATGAGGATCTAACTGTAACCTGCTCAATTGTGTCATTATTATTAAACATTATATATCATCTTGTGGTATTCCAAGCAGATTTTCCATAAATCTTCCTTCATGTGTTCCATTCAAGGTCTGATTTTAGTTTTTTACTCCACTGCTCATGTTCAAGCTTCAACTTCAGGTATTTCATCAAAGCATTTCAACGTATTAATCATCATACTGCTGCTAGAATATGAGTGATGTCATCATAAGATCTCCAATAAATGATTTTTCCTCCCTTTTCTCTAATATATGTAAATTTTAACGTCATCAAATAGATTTCTTAAAAAGTGGTATCATATTTAGAATTGTGTATTCGTGTAACAATGACACACCTGATCTGGTTTCACATCATATTCATATTTTGTTCCAGTGAGATGCAGGTCACAAAACATAACTTCCAGGTATCAGCACTGTGGGATTCACCCAGGTAAAATAATAACAGCATGCGAGTCATCCCGAGTTGAATCAACAGCTGTAAAATCTGATGTTCTTCTCTTTTTTTTTTCATTTTTGCAGATGGAGTTTATGATTTAGATTGTTTTGGGAAACATAAACCACGAGGGATGAAGTGTGTGTGGAAACCTGGAAAGCGCGTGTCAGAAAACACATACACACTCATCATACAACAACAGCAGAAGTGAGTGTTACATGTTCTCCTCCTCTTCTCTAGCCTGAGTGAAACTACACATCCATTTCTACACAGGACCAGAACCAGAAATGATGCCTTAAAGAACCATTTATTGAAGGTTCTTTGAGGCACTGTTACAGGTTCTTTGAAGAACTATTTAAGGAAATTGTTCTTTAAAGAACCCCGTTTTAAAAGGTTCTTTGTGGAACAAGAAATGGTTATTTGAGGCATCTTTATAGGTTCTTTGAAGAACTATTGAAGGAAATGGTTCTTTAAAGAACCCTAGTTTTAAAGGTTCTTTCATGAAACCAGAAATGGTGCCTTAAAGAACCATCAATAAATGGTTCTTTATAGGTTCTTTGAATAACTATTTAAGGAAATTATTCTTTAAAGAACCCCATTTTAAAAGGTTCTTTGTGGAACCAAAAATGGTTCTTCTATGGCGTCAATCTGAAGAACCATTTTTAGTTCCAGAGGCACCTTCATTTTTCTGTGTGCAACACACACTTGAAATGATTATTGACAATAAACATCTCATCTTTCAAATCTTTCTAGACGCACACCATATTGCAATGTTTACGACAACGTCACAGAATTCTCTGAAAAGATCCAATTATATGAAAATGACAACATGGTCGCGGAGGTTTTGGAAAACAGCCGACAGTCAACAAATTGCACAAAAGCAGTTTTCAAGGGTTCACCAAAGAGCTTGTGTGAGTCCACAAAACTGTGTTTTTATGAGCATGTTTCTCTACATTTTTAAGCCACATCTCTGACTGAATATAGTTTTGTTAAATCATATTTCAGTGCGATGTGATGTGTTTGTTTGATGTGATTAGGAATAAAGAAGAACGGTGAGGTTGTAATGTGAATAAAACCAAACGGTTAGAAAGATCAAACCAAAGTATTGGAGAAGTTGAACTTTTGACCTTTGATCAAATTTAATGGCGCATCCAACAGTTCAGCAACATTTTATGAGTCATCCTCTTGGCAACATATATTTCACGACAACATTTTTAGAGTAATACGTTTTACAGATGTTGGGATATTTCACGGTGAAAAGGTGGACCTACTGATTGAGGAGATCACCAAATGTGTTAGGATTCATCCTCTGAGGACCATAAATATCTGTAAAATAAATAAATAAACAACAACATGGATACATTACAAGCCAAAGGATCACTGAAATCATTCATCCAAATATGTTCTGCTATTCCACTCTGACCTTTTGTTGACCTACCGATGGCTCTCATCCTCTGGGGACCGTGCACATCTGTAAATAATCGTATAGCGGCACATTAAACAGACAATTCGGTGGGGACCGAAGAGAACGACTGACCAAGCGTGGCTAAAAACAAGGATAACTAGAATGGGCACTCGGTAGAGTGCATACCTTCGCATATCATAGGATTGGGCATTGAATTATGAACATGTTGGCATTAGTTGCATGCCAATTGGATAGAAATTGACCGTGCTATGGTAAAATGAAGATTTTGACCTTTCCATGACCTTGACCTTTGACCCGATCGATCCCAAAATCTAATCAAATGGTCCCTGGATAATAACCAATCATCCCACCAAATTTCATGCGATTCAAGAAGATGTTGACCTTTTCATGACCTTGACCTTTGACCCAATCGATCCCAAAATCTAATCCATGGGTCCCCGGATAATAACCAATCATCCCACCACATTTCATGCGATTCGGTTTAAAACTTTTTTGTTATGCGAGGAACACGCATACAAATAAATAAATAAATACACGGCGATCAAAACATAACCTTCCGCAATTTCAATGCGAAAGATAAATATCTAATGGGTTATATATCTTATCACCGTATGCAGAGCAGAGCCGTCTGACTTGTCGACGTTGTGCTCTCAGCTCCCGTCGGCGCTCCCACAAACATCAGCAGCGACAACGTGACTCAGCATTCAGCGGCGCTGCAGTGATCGTCCATCCCGGAGGACGAGGTCAGAGGTTTCCTCCTGGGTTACATCATCTCCTACAAAGAGTACCTCCACCACCAGGGCAGGTTTAGCATTGAGAGAAGTAAGCGTGACCACACACCATGTGCATTACTCTTATCCCGGGACTCATGCACAGCGACGCTTTGAGCTCGAGTTTCTGGGTCTCAGGAGGGAGTAACTTCATCCCGAGGGGGTCGTGAATGTGTATTTTAATCAATCCAATAGTTATGAGGAAATTTCATCCAAACCAGCGTCAACCTGGTGTCAGAATTTTAAATGTTTCTATGTCTCTGTCTCTTAACTTTTAGTTTCTTTTAGCTCGTCTTGTGTGTTTTTTGTTTATAACTCTGCGTTTCAGAAGTTGTTGCCTGTCTTGTCCAGGTCACCCTCAGAAAACAGATTCTTAATCTCAATGGGTTTCACCTGGATAAATAAAGGTTTAATACAAAATAATAATTAAACTATGAAAACTTTGATCTGATGACACTACAAAGAAAATTGATGGGAGCACCAAAAGTCATGAGGATTGATCGTAAAGGGATGTAATCAATGTTGGTACAAAAACACCTCGCAGGTATTTTAGGAACAAAGTCGAGGACCAACCGAGTGATTTATGTCGCCGTGCCGATGGCCACGCTGCCAGAGGCCAACATGTGTTTAGCCAACTGTTAATCATGATCCTTAAGTATCTGTAAAGTCCGACTCTTGTCTCTCTCCCTTGGACTGCAGACGTCACAGTGGATCCGGCGGCACGGCGTACGAGGTCCAGATGTCAGGCCTCACCCGGGCGGGAGCCGGAGTCCGAAGCGCAGCCAGCATATTTAAAACTAAGGATGACGGTGAAATCCATCAGAATAAATTAACGCAATGCATGCAATTTGATTTCTGAGGCTTGAAATTCCACAACAACAAAAAAAACTCCGCTTTGCTCGTGTATTCCTCAGGGTTTTCTAATCTCGTTGGCGTCGTCATCATCTCCGCCGCCGTGGCCGCGGTGCTGATATTCGGATCTCCTATAATAAAAAGGTAAAGCCACGGCGTTACATGGATGTTGAACAAGTTTCCACACGTCGTGTTTAAATAGATAAATGTATAACGAGCGCGTCTCGACGCTTCTTCACTTAGAGCTAAAGGGACTCTGTGGCCGAGCATCCCGAACCCAGGAAAGAGCAACGCCATGCGGCACATAGGAGAGCCCTGTGACCTGGTCGGTGTCCAGCTGGGATCAACAGAACCTCAAGTTATGGCAGCACCCCAGTGAAGAACTTTAACTCAGGATGTTGTGTTGTTGGTATTCACTCAGGAGCTCCTGGAGTCCCTCAACACTCTGACGGGGGCCGAACGGGACACAAGCGGCCTTCGGGTCGTCGAGAAAGAAGACGCGATCCCTTCCACTTCGACATCCACGGTGCCGCTTCTCGGCGAGGAGGAAGAGGCGCCAGAAACGACTCGGAACCGGATCCAACGGGACCACGAGGATGAGATCGGAGATATCCGAGTGCACGGCACCGAGGAAACGCTCCCGGACCCCCGGAGTTCCCCTTTGGCGTTTTCAGGCGATTACACCACGTTGGAGATGTTTCAGCGGGGATGCCGGCAACGACATCGGGTACTCAAACCACGCAAAGCAAACCAGAGGAGACGGACTCCACCGGGTGACATCAGGATTGGACTACATCGGGCAGTGGCACCAGTCCCATAAGATGTTCACCATTCGGTGAAAAACGTTTCAGTTTCCAGCATCCCTTCGTCTTAAACTTCGCGAGTAGAAACGCACAACGGGGTGAATATTGGGTTGATTTCAAGAAACTTTTTATTATTTCATATACTGGTGTTAAAAGATGGTATTAGATTGTAACCATGAGCTGTCTAAGAGGGGCCGAGATATAGAAAACTATATTGGAGCGGTTTTAGGGGAATGCACCGGTGCAGCAACTCCTTTAGGATCAAATCGGTAACACTGAAACGCCGCTTCTTCCACATTATGACTTTAAATCTCACGAACACACAGCTGAAGAACTAACAACTCGCCGACCTTCAAATGGGACCATTGGAGAGAATAATACCAGGAAACCGAGCCACAGCCAGAGGATTCCACCTCTGAGGACCATGAGTAGGAGGACAGTCCACCAACCTGACCTCCACGGTGACCTCCCCTCCTGGTCAAGTGGCAGCACCTAAACCCAGAAGAGGAAAACAGAAAGGGGGCGATGGTACTCGGTTTGACACGACAACAACAGACCTGAATGAAAAGTCTCTTTATTGAGTGTTTGTATGGAAACTGATCAGATGTATCGCTATAGTTTCAAACAAAAGGAGGACCACATTCACAAGTTCTTCAGAAACCGCTTTACCGGATCTTTACACCGAGTCCCGGACAGACGCTCCATCAATCGGTTCTACGTTGTTGACCGTACGCAGCGGACACGCGGATATAAAAAAAACTAAATTGGTGGTGTTGAATGTTGTTTTTTATAAACTTAACCACAACGTCACGCCTTCAAATGAAGCTTTTAGTACATGAACAAAAAACAACAACAAAACAGGAAAAGAAAAGGAAATCGGTTCGTAAAAGCCATTCGGTGGAATTTAAAACTTTTTTTTCCCTATCAAACATTAAGAAAAGAAACACTAATCTTAAATGTTTGCGGATACAATTTTTTTTTTGACACGATCACAATACTGACAACCGAACCTGCAACACCAGAAAATGACAAAGAAACGAAACTGAAAACAACAAAAAAGACCAAATCCACAAAAGTCCCATGAAAGCTACTTTACTGATTACTAAAGACGGCCGACGATACTTAAATATAACATTAGTTTCAGCTATTTAACATCCTAAACAATAAATTCAGGTCGCATTTGTCAATAAGTCTCCATATTTCTATTTCAATATTCTGTACAATCTGAGTCGAGGCACTTCTGACCCGTCTGTGCTGCAAGCCGTTATCTGACCGGTGACACGTCTCACGTTGAGGAATATGAGCAGACAGACACTTTGTACACCAGCATTTCTTCTTTTACAGTTCAGGCTTGTTTCGCATCTATAAAAACAGTAATTATTATTTTATCTCACAGCATTACAACAATAACAGGAAACATCCTTTGTGACTAATGGGAAATATAAAAATGCAAGTAAATGTACACCCATAAAACCAAAACGGAAAGTAAAACGATGGATTCGTGTCGAACGAACGGTTTACGCAACTTTTTTAAAAGATTTTTTTTTTTTAACAACAACGGTGTGAGCAACGGGGTTCACGGAAACGGCAGAACACCGTTCTCCACTCATAATTACAGCACTTCCACGTCTTATTATCAACAGTGGACATTTCTGCAGGAGGTTCCAGTTCCCAGACGACGGGAGCAAATGCTGCAGAACGGGGAACCGAGCCCTCCTCGCATGGTTCTAGTCTCCTGACGGCACACAAAGGGACAAATGAGCAATTACTGCATTCTGATTTAAATGCACCTGCATACTGAGACGGGCCCTTAAGTTCCAACACGCAGAAAAGATACATTAAATGTGCAATGTACCATTTTGCTTGCCTCGGTAAAAAAAGAAAAGCAGAATACGGGAAGTTGCCGTGACAACCAGAATGTTTTATCTCATGAGGCGATAATGAGATGAGTTACACTTCCTTCGTTGGGGAGATCTTAAGTTTTGATTGGCACGCTTCATACTTTTATCTTTTCAATTAAATGCTTTGTATAATATTCAACCGATGCCAAATCTGACAAGTCATGATTTATGAAGATATCCAACAGAATAAGGGTTTCTTGGACATGTACTAAATACGCCTGAAGAAGCAAGTCAAGCTTGAAATATGTTTCAATCCCGATTAGCTGCCAGTCCAAGCCTTGTTGTTGTGTTGCCTTCAGGCGCCCACATCCGTGCACAGACCAACAGATTCGATTAGCTCACATCTCTGCATTAAAACAAGCTCAACCACCTTCATATGCATCACCCTCATGTCCCACTGGTTCTCACGCCGTGAAGGGAAACACTTTTTAAAAAAACGCTCAACCGTAGATAACATTTGTATTACTGGTCATGTAGACTGAAAAAAGATGTATATATATATATATATATGTGTGTATGACAAATACTGAACATTTAGGAGAAAGAAGAAGGCTTTTTGGACGACTGAAGGGAAACTACTGGAGGCGTCGGGTAATCCAAGCTTCAGATTGTTGGAGAAACGACTCTAAACTCTGCTCCTCCTGTGGGACGTCTCCTCCGAGAGGAGTTCCAAGAGCTCTGCGGCTCGTCTGCATGTGGAGGTCTCCGGCGTTTTAGTGTCTGTACGGAAAAGAATAACGACCGGTGTGGGCTTCATCAAGCGAGTGACGCGCGGAGGATGACCGTGTGATGTGATGCAATCCAGGATGCGTGTCCGGGGGGGGAAGCGTGTAGTCCAGTTCTTGTGATTATACTCTTTAGTGTTCCGTCATACCCTGAGCGCCTGTCGTCCGCCCGCTCTCCTCCACAGGAAACGGCGAGGCCGTCTCGGCTCACTTTGCCGAACAGGAGCTGAATCACAGGTTCCACGTGTTGCCCAAACAAAAAGAAAGAAAAACAAAAGTCATGAGATGACGACGCTGAGGGGGGGGAACACGGCGATAATGCGAGTGGTTTATCGCCCGGTGTCTCTGCGCACGCCGTAGGCGCCGAGGTGGGACGCGGTTGAGTTCGTACGCCGTCGCGAGGGCAAATCACTTGGAGCGGGCGGCGCCCGTGGGCGCGCGCTCAGCATTGCGAGTCTTGCAGCTGCCGTTGTGCCGTCGGCGCGGCGACGACGTCGTGTCCTCGCTGAGCGCGTCCTCGCTGCCGCCGTCTTCCTTTGCCGCTCGGCCGGAGCCCCCCCTCTCCGCCTGGAATCAAAGACATAAATAACGTACATTTTAACTGGAAGTGAAGATTAACAGAAACATCTGCACAATGTTTTAATGCAGCCCGGGTTTGGATACAAGGCATAGATGGGGTGTATTTGAATGACCCAAGGGTGGATTAAACCATACTTGGGGGGAAACTAAAGGAAAGTTTAAAGCAATGTATTTGCTGGAAATAAAATACAATTTAAGAAATCAAAATCATTAAAAATAAATTAAACACACTTATTTGATACCCCAGATTTTGGTTTCCTGCTGTTTCTTAGCTTTAGATTTTTAGTTTGTATATAATTAACCCTCCTATTACCTTTGGGGTCAATTTGACCCCATTCAATGTTTAACGTCTCTAAAAAAATGATTGACATAATTTTTTTTGATTCATATTTCATGACTTTTCCTAATTTATTGGGGACAACTGGGAAAACATAAAATTCACATGATATGTTTTCAATGTCCTGTACAATTTGACCCCAGGCTGTTTTTCACTGTGTAAAACATATAAGAAATATCAATTTTTTTATTTATTTAAAGGGCGATTTAGGTCGTCAACAGACAAACAAACATACCTCAAACTTAAACATGGGAAACAATATAAATTCTAATAATGTTCTCTAGGTTTTAATTGCTGGGGTCAAATTAGGGGTAAAAGATGTTAGTAAATTTGAAGGTAACAGGAGGGTTAATAGTCAACATTGTAGCTGATGTTTCTTTTCTTTATTATGTCTCACCTAGGAATATGAGCTATCTAGGAATCCTCGTCAGGATTCGAGTCTCACATTTTAGCGGCAATACTCAAGTTTTGAAGAAGCCGTGATGGACGCCAACGTCGGTCCCTCACCTCGCCGGGCTCTTTCAGTTATCACGACTTTATTCTCCCGTTCGGCCCGGAGGAATCGGTACCAGCGAGGAGTTTTATTTCAGAGGCGTTCCAAAGTGTTCCCTTCGTTACCTTCCTCGGCTTGGCCTTAGCCTTTATCCGGTCCTCGTCCTTGCGGCTCCTCTTCCTGGATGTGGAGCGGTCCTTTCGGTCCCGGCTGCGCTCCTTCCTCTTGTCTTTCCTGCCTCTGAAAAAGGAGCAAACGCAAAAACTAAAGTTACAAAAAGACACCAATCACATTCTTTCCAGAAAACACATTTGTCACTTTGAAAAGTCACTTAAAAGCACTTTGAGAACTTCAACGGTTTTACGAGGATTGGGGTGCTGGATTTACCTTTTTGGTGAGGGCGATCTGGCTTTCCTCCGAGGGCTCTTGGACCGCTCCTTACTCCTCTTGTGGCCCCTGATAATTCATAAAAACAAATGTTTTAATCAATATATCCTTTATTGATCCCACAGTGGGGAAACTCTTCTCTGCATTTGACCCATCCTTAGGAACAGTGGCCTGCAGTGAAGCAAATGAGGGTATAGTGCCTTGCTCAAGGACACTTTGACATGCAACTATGAGCTACAGCACAACACATAAACTGGATTAAGTACATTTTTTAAAACAATATAATCCATTTACAGAAAAAGCTGCAATGTTTGCATTAAGGACCGATCTAGAGGTTCACATCTGATTGCATCAAAAGGTTTACAGGATTTATTTTTTAGTTACATTTTCCACCCATTGTGGCAGATGCAACACGACAGCAGCCACATCCAGGAAGTCACTAGACGTAATAGGAACCTGGTGACCTCTACTGCCAAGAGACGGGACAACAGGGCGGCACTCCAGTGGATCTTGAGAAGACGCGGCGTTGGGCTTTAAAGTGGAAGCGGATCACTTAGAGGTCGAGGCCTCGTGGCGTTCCCCACATACCTGGAGCGACTCCGACTTGGTCTCTTGTCTCGGGAGCGAGAGCGCCGCTTGTGGGCGCTCCGGGGATTGTGGGCGTCGGTCTTCGGGCTCACCTTCGGCGCCGGTCTGCTCCGACGGGAAAGAAGGAGGAGGAGAAGAACAACGAAGGAAAAGTCAGCGACTGGACACCGTCAACGATTTCACCGCAGCATCACGCGAGGGACGTCTCACAAGCTCGGCGTGTTCGTCGGGCACCTCGGTTTCGACGGGGACCGCTTCCTCTGCGTTGTGGAGCGGGAGCGCGACGGCGAGGGGGAGCGGTGCGACCTCCTCGACCGGCTGGGGGAGCTCTTCTTCAGGTCGGCTAGAGGCAGAGGGAGTGGACTCAGCATCGGAACGACGCCACGAGCCCGTTACGACGAGCGGGATTGCGTGCGACGCGTCGTACCTGGATCGATGGCGGCGGCGATGGTACACTGGGCCTCCCGCACCCTCTTCATCACAGTCTCCAGCTCCTTCGCGGCGGCCTGTGCTGTCATCTCGGGGGGTTTCACGATGGCGTTGTTGGAGTGATTAACCCTGAGAGATGGAAAAGTAAACAAATTTTAAAAATCAGCCGACCCGAACCACGAGAGGACAGTCTGTTCTTTGCTGTTCTTCAAGAACGATATTCAGAGTAAATTAATGACGCATTTCTCGATTCGCATCGTCTTACTTCAGGGGTCGGTCCCCGAACATGACTCCGTTGAAGGTCAGGGCTCTGCCGACGGACTCCTGCTCCACGAACTCCACGAAGGCGAAGCGTGTCGGCTGAGTCTCGTCTCCGGCCATTCGCACAAACTTGACCTCGCCCACCTGCTTGAAGAACTCCAGCAGCTGGTCTGCAGTGGTGGTCTGCAGAGGGGGGGGGGCATTCATACTAGATTAAATGACAAGTGTGCTGCTACAGAATGTGGAACTTTGATTCTTCTGGGGGGTTCTCAATCGGAAGCAGCTGGGTCCGGTTGTAATTTATCTTAATTCCCTTTGGCTTCAATCGATCTGGTTGAGCTAAAAGGATTTATGTTATTGATCCGTTATCCTCCATCATGCTCAGCGCTGCAGCTGCACGGGCCGGGCTAACAACCAACACTGCCCTTGAAGGCTATATCTATCTATTCTAGTGGTTACAGACAGCTTAGTTGAAACTGTAATTTACTTAAGGATGTCTAGAGCGAGAGGACAGAAATAAGGCATCTTTCACTGCAGTATGAATGAGGGTAATGAATGCCGGCAGATTTTTTGATTATAATGTTATAATTATGGTGATTTTATGTATTTTTTATCGACACCAAATGCTACAAACTGACGGTGATCCATCTTACCAATAACTATCGCCTGAGTATCTGCAGGCGATACACCTCCTGCAACAGAGCTCCATTGTTGTCTGAAAACTATTCAAGGACAACGAGGTTCACTGTGACGTTACCTGTGAGTTCAAGTTGCCAACGTAGACGGTCCTCCTGATCTCGTCCACTTTTGAGGGATCCACATTTCCCATGAGGGGTTGCTGGGCGCTCGCCGATGACGACGACGATGCTGCGGGTTCCACGGCAGCTTGCACACGATTCACGACGGGAAGGTTCAGCTGCGAGGGTGAGACACACAGACGGGTTTTACTTTGGGCCGAGTCCACAGCGCACGACTGGAGCCGCGGTTTTCCAGCTGACTAAATACATGGAGCCGTCATGGAGTCTGTTGGGGAGCTACAGCTCGAGGCCGCTAGGGGGAACGCCTGAGGAAAGGGTCTCCTGCAACAATAGGAACTTCAATATACGAGTTGCATTTGTAACGTGGACCAAAGTTGTCGTTGGGCCTAAAGGAAACAGGCTATGGATGCAACGAGTCTTCATTGCATTCACGTGTCCCTCACTTGTCATTGCATCTTTGTGCGTGGGGAGACGCAAGGAAACCATGCAAGGAGAGAGGAAAGGAGGAAATATGTTGAACGAAATGAGACGTTCTTTCCTCTGAAGCGGCATCGTCTGATGACAGCAGATCAGCTGATCAGTTGGATCCACCGTCGAGACTTTTGTGTCTGCAAACAAGTGAACTGTACTTATAATAATAAAAGAACAAAGTGATCATCACTGCCCGAGGAGAGGCGTTTTCTCTTTGAGGCCGTCACTTCACTATGTTGATCTGCACTTCACACATTTCATTTATTTACACGACACACATATTTCATTTACACTACACACATACACACACTTTGCACAGTCTATATTTAATATTTTTATATTTAATTTGTCATTAGTATTGTGTATTGTGTATGCATATATGTTATATATATACATATATATTTTACTTTGTATACTCCTATATCTTTCATCCCTGTTTTTTATATTTTATTTTTTATTCTTGTGTGTTTAGTTTATTGGTGCTGCTATTGTGACGACAAATTTCCCCTTGGGGATTAATAAAGTATATATCAATCCATCTATCTATCTAACCCGAGATCCGTCTTCACTTTGGCTTTCACTTCAGTGACGTTGAGAAATATCAGATCGGTGTCATCGGCTGCAGCTTCGATCCAAAAAATTGATAAACAATCAGGGCGCGTCGACCGATTGAAGACTTTCGCGAAGGCTGCTCTCGTTCGTGACTCCTCGGAGACGCCTCCTCGCTCCTCGGAGCAGCAAAAAGACGCCAGGATGGCGGCGCAGAACAACTTCTGGTTCAAGCGGGGAGCGAGGTCACGACGAATAGGAGAGGTGGGGAGTACCCTCGATTCGAGGAAACGGACAGCAATGGGGACGACTCACGTTCTGAAGCGGAGCTGGAGTGGGAATTGGTAGCAGTCCGTCTCCAGGAACCAGACTGGGTACCGGCGGGGCTGCAGGGGCCAAAAGTGACATGGCCTTGCCCTCTTCTGGGATTCTCCCTGCAGGACAGAAGCAGATATTAGTGGAGGCAATAGAGGGGCGCTTCACTCTGTCTCCTCTATGTCTGCACAATAAGCCCACTGTATTCTAGAGAGAAAGAGAGCATACACTTCCCCCATACCACCTACAAAGTGTTCTAGCGTCTACTACTGGAGACCGAGCATCCTTACTCTGCTTTAGTTTAATTATTCTCCTCAGTCAATCTCAATTACTATTTTCAAATTACAAGCTTAACTTTTCTCACAAACAGAAAATATAAGAACACTCATTTCGGCCTTGGTCTCTTTTCATAGATCAAAACAGAGAAAAGAAAAAACACAATGCAGAGAACACTTTGATGCATGGGTCACCTGTACTGGAAACATATTGGTCATGAACCGTACGATATCAAGCATGGGCGCTTTCCCGTGGGGCGATCGTTTCGCAGTGTTGGAAAGGTGTGCAACACAAGACAACCCCAATGGCTGCATCGCTAATAGCACACAGGACATCAGATACAGAAAAGAACAACAATTTTAAGAACTGTGGGAAATGTTAGCCAAGACTTAGCCATAAAAACAACCTATTAGGAATATTGCTCATTCCACTCTGGAATAAAGTCAGCTGCTTTTACAGCTGGAGAAGAGAGCTACATTCAGACCAATCAGAAATAACTACATTCAGTTCATTATAGCTGGAGGCACTGAGCATGAATTACCATTTCAAAAAGTTCCTGTCTATTAACACATTCCCATATTTAGCAAAGAGGAAATGATGTTGAATGGAGAGTTGCTGTGTTATTATTATTAAACATTAAACATCCACACCAGAGCTCTGTGACGTAGTAATGCGAGGGAAGAAAAACAACCTTTTACTACAGATTTACAGCACAGATGAAAAGCGCAAATGGAATTAAAATAATTCTACATGGGTCTCACTTTTATAACGTCTAAACCCTCGCTACTGCAACAGGAGGAGGTGACAAGAGAGTAAAGTGTTAGTGATCCTCCTAGCATCCCATGTGGGATACACATCCCACCGGTATGCCGTAGCAACCTGGACAGAACTCAACCACACACAAGCCGCAGCTGTAGCAGGAAGAGAGAGGGGGGTGGGGGGTTGGACAATAATCAAAACAAACCAAAAATAACAAATATAAAACACAAAAGCTAGAGATAAGCAATACTGTAGTTTGTAGAGAGAGACAGTAGAGAGTGGACAACATGGGAAAGTATGAAAGGAAACAAACCAAAAGAAAAAACAAAAGAAATAAAAAGAGACAAGGTGTCCATCTTGGAAGGTTCAGCAGGCTATTCTCCTGGTCACATTCCCCCTTGAAGGCTGCGTTGGCCCGATCGGGGATAGTGGCTTGGAAAACAATGCCTGACTCAGGCTAGTGTAGTGTAACAGCTGGGCCAGTCTAGTCATCTGATATGCACACATAATCACACAGAAAAAACATACAAAACCAAATTAATAAACTCAGTAGCCATCCAGCACCAAGTCACGTGGACAAAAAGCATCAAGTTAGAGGTGATATTATTATATTATTTTCACTGTACACAAGGGAACAACAGTGGCACCAAAAGAGGGAGGAAATTTAAAGAAAAGGAGCACCAAAAATAAATAAAAATGAAAGAGAGAGAGAATGGGGATACAGTTATGATGGCATGGACTTATTTGGTAATTTCCATGAAACAAGTAACATTAATTCACTTCTTATGGTAAATACACTTTACAGTGAGGTAAATATCGTCTTGCAGCGTCAAAAAAAAAACCCTTCAACATAAGTCTAGTGATATTTGTAGAAACCACCTTGTGACAGCAGATAGAAACCTTTCACAGATTATCTAGCTAGAGTTTTATTGCGGGGATACAAACCTGCCACCTGCCTCAAATACTTGGGACAAAAGGTGGATAAAATCCGAACGGCACAACGTGCCAAATGTTTTGCGAGTGAATAATAAAAAGGGGGAAATAATCCCGAATTCAACCAAAACACCAAACGGTTGGATTCAAGGGGGAAGAGGCCGTAAATAAAGAGACAACTCAAGACACTCATTATTTTAAAATGAAACCGGTTGCACTCACCTTCCGCACATGGCACCACGATCAGAGCTCTGTCAACAAAAACAGTGTTTGTGAGATGTTGCGCCACACCAACACTGGAGGGGTCTCGATACTTTATATAGCACACTTTGGAGGAGAAAGACACAGGGCCATTGCTGTTAGAGAAAAGACAAGCAGAAGAAATCAAAACAAAATGGTTAGTTACGCATTTCTCCACGTGAGGATTTTAAAATTTGAATGTGTACGTAGGCCGCAGGTCCACGGTGTTGCGTAGTAGGCCTCTGCCGGGGCAGGGTGCTCTTACTCGGGCGGGTAGAGCCGCAGCTCCTCGATGTCTCCGAGGAAACCGAACAGAGTCCGCATCTGCTCGCTGCTCACGGACGCGGACAGATTGGTAACCTGGACGACAGCGGTTCCTAGAATCCCGTTCATTGTGCAAACTGGTTAAAATCTTTGACAATCTTTAAAGTGTGATAATGTTATACAATTGTGTATTTCTCAGTAACCCCCCCTCCCCACTCGGTGCTATGCATAGTACATCCAAGCGGGCGGAACGAGATGTTTCTTTGACTTCCTCTTTTGTAAAAAGGTGTTCACGATTAACCTGGATGCGCATTACCGCCCCCTAGTGTGTTGGGTGGTGCATTACTATAAAGGGCTTTCAAGTTAACGTCCACAATGTTGCACGATTACTGCCACCTTCAGGGTTCATTCTCTTTCAGTATCTATTCTTTATGAACAGATTTTTTTTCAGTCTTTATAATTAATGAACTCCGGCCAAATCAATAAATAAACCATAACACTGTTATGTTTGATTGGTTACATCTTTGCACTATTGATTTGTTTGTAATCTAATGTGATTATATTCTTTTTATATATATATTGAGCATTTCTATATTTATTATTGCTTTACTTGTATATATACATGCTGCTGTAGCAAGACAATTTCCACTTGCAGAATTCATAAAGTGACTATCTATCTATCTAGTCGTTCACTTCCTTCCGTAATAATCGATGTATTAGGTAAATGTTGATATGCATGATATGATAAAAGAATAACGATTGAGCTTCTTGTTCTTTACATTTAGGATTATTTTATGAAATATTAATAACACAATAAATAGTGTCTTCATGTGTTTCTTAAATAATTATACCCCTAAATGCTGACTGCAGGCTACTTCAGTTGCTGCAAAACTGTAAATGAAAGCATTTAATATTCTCATTTGTTCAGTCTCTCATTTAGTTGAGATTATAATGTACGTATACATGTATAGTATCTTTTAAAACATATTTATTTTAATTTTAATGTATGTTGTTAACTCTTACCGTTCTTTGCCATTTTTATTTCCTGAATGGTATTTGTATGTTTCTTAAATGCATTTATATTAGTAATCTACAAAAAAATTGATTTAGGTTTTATTGGAAATATCCATATTTATTCAGTAAAATGAACACTGAAACTGATTTTTTTTAAATCAAAATACATTTTGAATACTTGATTTTAATAACTGTTTGCTTTGAGTCACAGCAGAAGTGAACAACAGGCTGATGTAGTTTATTATTCAGATAATATAGAATCTCATAATGATATGTTGATTGTCTGCATTTCATGTCTGCTCAAGTGTTTATCATTCATCACTTGTGCTTGTTTGCCTGGGATTTAGCATATGTTGATGATCTACCAGCAACATGGTCCAGGGCCACAGTGATATTAATAATATAATATACACTACCGTTCAAAAGTTTGGGATCACTTAGAAATGACTTTATTTTTCAAAGAAAAGCACAGTTTTTTCAATAAAGATAACATTAAATTAATCAGAAATACACTCTCTACATTGTTAATGTGGTAAATAATGATTCTAGGTGGAAATGTCTGGTTTCTAATAAAATATCTCCATAGGTGTATAGAGGCCCATTTCCATCAACTATCACTCCAGTGTTCTAATGGTACATTGTGTTTGCTAATCGCCTTAGAAGACTAATGTCTGATTAGAAAACCCATGCAATTATGTTAGCACAGCTGAAAACAGTTATGCTGGTGATATAAGCGATACAACTGGCCTTCCTTTGAGCTTGAAGTTTGTAGAACAAAATTAATACTTCAAATATTAATCATTATTTCTAACCTTGTCAATGTCTTGACTATATTTTATATTCATTTGATGAATAAAAGTGTGATTTTTCATGGAAGACACGAAATTGTCTGGGTGATCCCAAACTTTTGAACGGTAGTGTAATTAATAATAGTTTGTTTTAAAATCACAAAATAGATTTTTGGTTTGTACACTGTCATCAAAGTCATACATTTTGGCAACTTAAATCAGTTCAGTAGCGGCATGACGTAAGGTAGCGGAACTAAATAGGGGGAGGTTAGTATTGGATGCACCCTTTTGTGGACGCCACTATCTGCGCATGCGCGACCTTTTATCAAAACACCGAATGAAGACTGGTGACCGCATGAGGAAATTCCACTAAAACAATGCCTTATCGAGTAAGAGAGGTCTTTATTTTAAAAAGCAATGATAACCAATTTAATTTATTTCCACGCTCACATTTTTGTTTATTTACCACGATGTGTCATTGTGACTAACGGAAGGTTACAATAACGAAATCTAGCATGCTAATGGGCA
Organism: Pseudoliparis swirei; assembly: GCF_029220125.1. NCBI lineage: Eukaryota > Metazoa > Chordata > Actinopteri > Perciformes > Liparidae > Pseudoliparis > Pseudoliparis swirei. Next base: position 18,704,190 of record NC_079402.1, on the reverse strand, counting down.
GTTTGTTACACATATAACATGAAGACCGTCTGTATGTAGGTTAGTGAGGAAACATCGCGATACGTATCGTGGCAGCTTATATTTATTTTATAGATATAAACTGAACTGTTTCCGTGTTTCAGGCGTGCGCTGGCTTCAATTTAACCTCGGCGTGACAGCCCGGTGAGTGACCGGAGAATGGACTTCACCGTGTCGGCCTCAAGCGGGACCGCGGAGGCCATGGAGGGGATCTGCATGATGCCCGATCTCAGTGCTATCAAGACCGAGTCAATGAGCGCGAGCCCCGTTGACACCGGCCCCCAAAATGTGGCCATGGGCATCAAGTTCATCCTGCCCAACCGCTTCGACATGAACGTCTGCTCGAGGTTTGTCAAGTCTCTCAACGAGGAGGACAGCAAGAACATCCAGGACCAGGTCAACTCCGATCTGGAGGTGGCTTCCGTTTTATTCAAAGGTGGGTTTGTGTAATCTTTGTGACGACGTAGGAAGGCGGTTACCTAAAGTGAGCTTGCTTACCTCGTGAAGGTTTGATGCTCCACTTGTTTTAGCGTTTGTTTACAGGGGTCATGGAAAACCTGGAAAAGTCATGGAATTTTAAAATGGTCATTTCCATCATAAAAGTTTTGGAAAAGTCATGGAAATTTGTTATCACATGTTCATTTTGCGCCGAGTTTGAAATAATGAATATGTTTTTTAAAGAAAGACGCTCAAAATATAAGCCGGCGATAGCTCTCAATATGCACAATTTTCTAAATGTTTCATGTTAATACCGAGATTTCAGTTTGGTTATGAAAATTTGGTTTAAAGTCATGGAAAAGTCCTGGAAATCCATTGGTCAAAATGTGTAAGAACCCTGAACTAATGTAACTATGACTAGACTCCACATGCCTAAAGCCTGAGAAATGTGTAAGAACCCTGTGTTTACCATATATTTCCTGTGCATTTAAATATGTTCCTATTTTAAGGTCTCCGAGTAAAATTCCTTGTTTGTGTAAACGGTCCCGGTTCTGATGTTTTCCTTCCCCTTGCAGCCGAGTGCAACATCCAGACGTCGCCTTCCCCGGGCATACAGGTGCGCCATGTCTACACGCCGTCCACCACCAAGCACTTCTCCCCCATCAAACAGTCCACCACCCTCACGAATAAACACCGGGGCAACGAGGTGTCTTCAACGCCTCTTTTGGTGCATTGTGAGTGGCAGTCGTTTTTTAAAAACTTCAATTAAATCTTTTCCAGCACGAATGAAGTCAAATTGTTAATCAACGCCTGCATGCTTTCCCCTCTCAGCTCTGTCCATTCATCAGCTTGCAGCTCAGGGGGAAATGGTGTTTCTGGCCAGCAGGATTGAACAAGGTAGGGAACACGTGGGACTTGTCGAACAGGTAGAATTCTTGAGTCATTATTATGTTCATAATCAATGATTCATACAATTTGTGAATAAATAAAAAAAATTGTCACCACATCCACGTTATTTGATGACAGCTCAGAGCTTTTATAACTACAGTCTTATGATTGTTCTGCAAATCTAAATAATAATAACAAACATTTTAAGAAAAAAGTTCCTCGGGATAATTCAGTGATCGGGCCCTAATAATAGTAATAACAACTTTGCATTGTCATTATATATAATATGGTTAAAGTCATTCATGAACCAACTTCCTGACCTTTGATTCTGTTCCACGATTCTGTTCCATGAGTCTGTTCCTTCCTCTACCTGGTTGTCATGATCCTAAAATTATAACTTCTATACAATACCTGCCATAAATATCATGATACCCGATACCAGAATTCAATACAATATCATAAATACGATACTGGTATATTTATCTACAGTAGTAATCAAATAAAACAATTTTAGAGCTGAAGACCCCCCCCCCTCCCCTCCCCCCAAAAAATCTTCGGTCTACACTATTCACGTGTATGACCTATTTTGATTTAAAAACGGCGAATTTCGCCGAAAGGTGACACGTTTGCAGTTTTGATTTCACATAAAACAAGCCACTCTGTTTTGATGAATATATTTCTCACGCCAACATGAAACATTTCAAAAACAAGAGTAGGAAACATTAACAAAAGTACGTGGCATCTTGGTTGCATTTTTAATATTACAGTTGTGTCGTCAACAGACGCACTCCTGCAAAGGATTGTGGGTACGGTGACGATAATAAATGTTGCGATTGTGTCGCTTTTTCCGTCTCGTTTTAATAGAGACCGTAATCAACCACCAAGACGAGGAAGGCTTCACCCCCCTGATGTGGGCGGCTGCACACGGACAGATCGCTGTCGTCGAGTTTCTCCTCCAAAATGTACGGAAAGCTCGTCGTGTCTTTCAAGACCTCGCGCTATATTCATATTCCAGCAAGCCCTCCTTCTTATTTCACGGGTCGTCCCTCTCTGTGCCGTAGGGTTCGGACCCCAACCTCCTGGCCAAAGGGAGGGAGAGTGCATTGTCCTTGGCCTGCAGTAAGGGCTACACCGACATTGTGAAGATGCTCATCGACTGCGGAGTCGACGTCAACGAATACGACTGGGTAAGAAGGCCGAGCTTTTATCTCACGTGGCGCGAATCAAAGTGTGAGGTTATGCTATAAGGGAGATCTTCTCACTCACTGCTGCTTCAGAATGGAGGAGCCCCTCTGCTGTACGCCGTCCATGGGAACCACGTGCGCTGTGTCGAGATCCTGTTGGGTGAGGACAAGTAATCACCCGCGGTCACGAATAATACCCGTCTCTGTTAATACGCCTCGGGGGATGGTCGTACATCTTCAGCTAGCGGACATTAACGTGCACGGTAACAAAGTCTGGTTCGTGTCTTGCAGAGAGCGGCGCTGATCCCACCATCGAGTCCGATTCTGGGTTCAATGCGATGGACATGGCTGTGGCTATGGGCCACCGGAATGGTACGCATGTAGTCGGACTTGAGGGGGTTTAAAACGTGTCGTTGCAGACCGACTGAGGAACAGATGGTTGTCGATGTTCATTTCTCACGACATCAAACTGCCCGACTGAAACAGGCAGGCAGCAAATCGTATCTTAAGTCATCAGCGATGAAATTATGACATTACTGGAACAAATTGTGCTCGAAATTAAATGTTTTTTTCCTTTTCAATTTGTTGATACAAAATTAATATCCCCTTTGAGTGAAACACAGATTTCATATAAATCAACACACTGGTTACTGAGCCTTTGGCCCGCTGATGAACGTCTTGCAAGATTTTTTAAAACATTTGCAGTATTCTAGACGGTTACTGCGCTGATGCTCCTGGAAAAACATTCTGCATTGCGGTTCTTTATTGTAGAGACACAATTAACAGGGTTCGTACGGTCATGGCAAACCTGGAAAAGTCATGGAATTTTAAAATGGTCATTTCCAGGCTTGGAAAAGTCATGGAAAAAACTTAAATCATAAACGTTTTGGAAAAGTCATGGAAATTTGTTGAAATCACATGTTCATTCACGCCGAGTTTGAAATAATGAATATATTTTTTAAAGAAAGACGCTCAAAATATAAGCCAGCGATAGCTCTCAATACGCAACATTTTCTACAGTTTTCATGTTTATACCGAGATTTCAGTTTGGTCATGGAAATTTGGTTTAAAGTCATGGAAAAGTCCTGGAAATCCATTGGTCAAAATGTGTAAGAACCCTGAACTAATGTAACTATGACTAGACTCCACACGACTAAAGCCTGAGCACAGACTGAAGCCTTAGGGGATTGGCTCTTTTGAAGGAGGCCAACTGGCTTGATTGATTAGTCTTGACTTTGACATGATATTCTGTGTTTAGTTCAACAGGTGATGGAGGCACACCTGTTAAAGTTGCTGATGGGCATCAGAGAATGAACCATGGCGGCTCGGGAGAATCCTGCGGCAGGAAATGAGGAATATTTCAACAGCGTTGCAGCATATCATATCATTTTGTTGGCATGACGCACATGACATTTTTTATTTGAGCCCACTTTCAAACTTTTATTTACTTTGCTAGTTTCTTCCTCCAACATTTGAATGTGGAGTAGCAGCTCTGATCCAAATACACCGGAGAGATTCTCAAAAGGACTAAATGTCAAGTCGCGTTCTTTGTCACAACCCAGCATGCACTGCTCTTGGCTGTCGGGCGCTGCTTCACGTGGAGTGCCGTGTAAGATTGATTTTGCGTTCACGAAGCATGGCGGTTTTGTTTTGAGTCTTTTAATATTCTGTGTTCCATCCCTTTTTCTGTCATCTAAGCATTTTAATTTCTTTTAACTAACTTATTAGCCATGAAAAGAATCCATTTTAAGAGTAAAATAATATCAATGTAATAAGTTGAATGGAGCTCGTTTTGCTCTCATGAAACAGTGGTCAGATTGAAAATAGGTTTTTACAGTTTATGATTCTGTATTGACATTATTTATTTAAAAAAATAGAGTTGTGTTGTAACGTGACTAATGTATATTGATGTGAAGTCAGTTAGTTTCCCGTGTATTGTAATAATAATGTTCGCTGATGTGTTGTGCATTCGAGAAAGGACCCGACACCTCATTAAAGGGTCTCGTGGTGCTGTTGATGGTTCACGTGGTTCCTACCAGTCAGGCGGTGCATCGACAAATACCTGAAACGGACCTCACGGATTCTGTAGCGATCCATCTGAATGAAAGTCGATAGCAGGCAAAGCATCGTTTAGTTATAAGAATATAGTTATGCGATTATCTAAATAAGATTGCGTGTCTTAAAATATATTTAAATCACAATTGTTCATATTGTGTCAGAAATCCTTCAGTGATTTCAAACAAGAAAAACAATGCTTTCCTTATTTCAAAACTACATTTTCAGTGATGTGCTCCTTGTAATCGAGTTCATAGTAATAACACTCAACGTACACACAAATGGATGCCGACCAATTTGAAGAAGAGCGAGTACAATAAACAGAACAAATGGCTATTTATTGACAGTAGCAAAGGTTTATTCCATATATGGTGGTTTGAGCGAGGACATAACAAAATGAAGGTTCAGTAACGGGGAAGATGTACAGCGGGAGCCATTAACACATTTTACACACAATCTCCTCTAACTGGACCTACGAAGCACAACAAGCATGACGAGAGTCTGGTGGGAAAGAAGAAGTGGAATGAGTCCTAAAATAGCGTACGCCTCAATACTGCTTTCCCCCCCGTCTTAATACTTCAGAGTACTATTCTAGAAATGTACTAAAAAAATAATAATTCGGAAGAGTAGGTGATTACTTTGTTCAGGTGTTGCACATTTGGCAGAATGCTCACAGCCAAAAGTTGACATATTATTCATCTTCTCAGGTACTTTAACAATTAGCGCTTCCACCTCTCGAAATGGACAGAAAAAAAACATCTTGTGCCTCACATGGTGCTGTCAGGTTTTTAAAACGCCAGGGAGTCCCGTTTCCTCTAGTTAGCCTCATCCTTGGATGCTTCATCAAAATTCTCCACCAGATCTGAAAAACAAAAGATCGGGCGGTGAGCCGATCGAGTCGGGGGAGAAAGTGATCCTCATCTGCGCAAACGGCCCTCAGGAAGAGCGTCTTTATCTGGAACGTGATACGCGGCGCGACGCAATAAAAAATTATCTGCTCATCTTCCCACACTCGCACACAGACGCCAATGTGCTGGACAGATGAGGCCTGTGCCCACTCCAGAAAGCAGCTGTGCAAATGACGGGGTGAAGCATTAAATGCTCGTCTTCAATTACTCTGAAATGTGAGGAATCGGGCTCAAAAGGGTCACGGGTTGAAATGGAAACAATTCCAAGAGGTCTGAGTGAACATGTTCCTTCAGTTGGAGAACAAGAAGGAAACTTCACTCCAATAACCGCATGATGGCGATGGCTGTTAACCCCGGTGCCATCCGACTCCTATTGCCGAATACATGTGTAATCGTTTGTTACATGAGTGAGGACTGGAGAGGCGTCCTGGGAAACGCTGAGGTGGTTGTAATGGCAACCTCATGTGTTGGGCCTATTTCCACCTCGCAAAGAAAAGCAAACGGGATCTTCAGATCTTATAAACAATGAACATGAGATTTAATACAAACCCCTGCATTGCACCATCACTCTGAAGTCATTGATGAATCCCCTTCATGTGACCCCTTTCACCAAGCCAAAAGAAAACAAACCTGCCATGTCTATTTAACCGAGCGAAGGGGGGTGGGGGAGGGGGACAAAGACGGTGTCCCATAATGGATAAGTGTGAAGACGCATTTCCAAATAAGGACATCTGTCCACACGGTATTCTTCTGAGCGCCAGCGTCTTTTTTCCCCAATCGTTTCCAATGAGGAAGGAGCGCTGCTCTTTTTAATGTTCCTTTGACAACATATCGCTGGCCAACCTCCGTTGAACAATAAACTTGCATCGCCCTTTGGTTTGTATTATCCATCTGGGCCACTGTCCCTTTGTTTTACATTGTTTATTCACCAAGAACACCAACCGTAGGATTCCTCTCCCAATTTCCTTGTATGGCTGAGTTTGTCAACGCTCAATCTGACGGCTTTAGCACAAAGAGGATGACAAGCTCAATAAGATATCTCCGCTTTTCTACCTGAAAATGAAGCCGCGTCGACAGACTCGAGTATCTTTTATTTTTAACGATGGAACAAAGAATTGTGCATGCAACGCAAACATTACAGATCTTAGCGCTCACCTGGAACGTCATCATCTTCATCTTCCTCTTCTACTGTTGCAATTGGCGCCTTTCCATCTGCAACTACGCGAACAGAAAATGACCGGTGAGAAGCTTGAAGAACGGTTTAAACGGTGACAACAAGACTCTTTAAACAAGTTTGACTTTATGGAAGTTGTATCTTCACACAACAAGCCGCAGTGCGACAGCTCACTGACCCTGTTTGGGCAAAGCCTCGGCGAGTCTCCTGAGGCTCGTCAGGCTGTCGGCTCCCAGCTGGTTGAGGATACCGGGCAGCATCTCGGTCAGCTGCTTGGTCTCAGCGTGGCCGGTGATGGTGAAGGTGTTGGCCGCGAGGGAGGCCTGCACTTTGGGATTGTTGAAGTGGATGACTGTTCCCTGATTTGTAAACATGTTAACCTGCGGGAGAACAAAGTGTTACAGCGTCAACAACGTCAGAACCAGTCCCGCTGAAACAGATTCACCTGTAATCAGTGCGGGGCACGGCTGAGACGAAGGTCCACGCCTACCTCTTCGATACCGGAGATGTTGTTGACGCCGAGTTTCTTTAAGGAGAACTGCAGCTTCTTGTCATCTGCGGTTGCCGTTCTGTGGACAACCTTCTTCTTTCTGCGAGCACTACCCTGCGGAGACATGCACAAAGACACCTGCGTCAACTGACCGAGCAGGTAGCCGCATGAAGAAACGGCAGAGGGCCGGGTGTGCTGCAGAAAATAAAAGCATTTCGTGCGACAACGCGTTGACTTGGTCGCTTACCTTTCCGCCGATGCGGACCTGAGCCTGTAGCTTAGCAAGTTTTTCTTGATTCATAATTGATTCTTTCATCTGGAAAGAAAGAAAGAACATTATATAAAATGTACATTTATAATGACATTTGTGTTTGACAAACTATTTCAATATATTCTGAATAGGAAAAAAACATGAATGAAACAGCAATATTGGAGACATCAAACATCACAATCTTACAAAGAATCTAATCCCGAAAACAAGGTATGCTGCGTCACGGGTCAGGTGAATGATTTCTGGCCTCTCTTGTGAACTTTATCGAACTGCACGGCTGTGTTTGTGATAAATTATTAACATCTATTATGGGAAACACTAAAACCTCCGGTGCAGCTGACATGCCTGCAATAAATGATGTTCTGCGAAAGGTGATGACTTTTCTCCATCATTGATTGAATCGTAGCCACAAGTAGATAATGTCGTTAAAAATGAGTGATATTGGAGGTTTTTGTCATCAAAGAAAGACATGATGGCATTACAGTGCTGCATGTACACATATCATATATGCGTGCGTGTGTGCGGGGGGTCAGACCGTAATCAGAGGTCGTCACGAGATGTTAAGTAGCCAGGGCTGTCAGTTCGGTTAATTACTTCCTTCTATAATGTCTGTGTGGTGGACAACAGACCGCGGACAGCAAACACGAGACAAAGTTTGCGCGGCGGGCCGAACAAAGTAGGGCCACGGGTGACGTCAGGGGTCTTTAGGCTAACGTCCGCGGACTAATTCAGCCAACCGTGGTGACCGAAACAAGGTGTGGTTGAGCTTTTGTGCAAGAAACTTGCGCGCTAACTTGCAAGCTAGCTGGGAGGACGGCCTGTCACGCGCCGCACAGCGTCGGTAACGTACGTGTAAAAACCCCGGGAGGTTTTCTTTTTAAGCCATCTAGTCAGGAAAGGCTTTAGTTTACCTCTTGCCGTCGGTTTGGGGGGAAACAATGCTGGGAAGAAAGTATTTAAAGCTCCTCACTGACCTGTAAACTAACAGCAGACACATGCGGGGAGCAAGATGGACGCGGGAGAGGAGGCCGGAAGTGACGTGCGGGGACTAGCGCGAGACAGCAAGCAGGGGCTTCTGCTACCCCGAGTTCTGCTTCGCAGGCGTTCACGCCTCTTTAGCTAAATATGAGGAGAGTTTGCACTTTGAGCTGCCCCACATTGAGAAGACAGGCACTATTTAGATGCATATTTGAGAAAAAAAAGTATAAAGACTATAACTTGTAATACAATGTGTTTGGGCATTGAAGGAGGATTACGTCAAGTGACCTGTATGCAGAATTGAAAGAAAGCTTGTGAAGAGTAGACAGAATAAAACAAAGTCTTTGGTGCAAGCATTTCACCTCTTCACTGCTAAAGACTCCCCAATTTAGAGGTATTCTTGGCTTTGGATAATTCAGCTGAAGGGGGACTATCGTAGGATCAGCAAGTTTGAGCTACAACCTGTTTTATTATATTCTGAGAATGACGTAAAAAAAGAAAGATTTCGAAAGGCTCTGGAATTAACACTTTTGGCCAATATTTTGTTGAACTCTCCCCAGGTCTCTAGTTAAAGAGGCCAAAGGTGCAGCGCAGGAAAGTTACCGAGCAGCCACAATAAAAGGAGATGAGCGTCTGTGGAGAGAGAAGAATGAGTTTGATTACCAACTATAGCGAGAGTGCTGACGAGGATACATTTGCATATTTCAATGAGGTGTTGGCATGTTGCCTGATTTTGCATGATGACAAAGAAAGACAGTTGTTTGGTGATGAGAAGGAGGATCGTATTTATACTCAATTATTGTAATTAATCAGGAACATTTAATTGCATTGTATCTTATATCAATGGATATATGAATGGAGAGCTATTTAATTTGATTACAGGCACATGATGTTTTATAATGATGATTAATAATGACTAAATTATCCTCTCTTTATAGCGAAGTTTGTCCATTCCACCCAAATGTCATCACACCTGCCCTGCAGCGTGGCCCTCTCTCCTCATTCAAGCTCAATGCAGTGAAAGTGGGACAAAAAAAGTTGTAGTGAAAAATGATATCATTGTGCACTCTCTTTGAAATCAAAAGGATATTTCATGTGTGTGGTTGTGTGTGTCTCTCTCTTTTAAAATTCTAACACAAAATAAGTCAAGAGTGAAGCAATTTCTTATTGATTTGACTGTCATTAAAAACTACCAATGAAGCCGTCACCTGTTTATCACAACATCAGGATCATTTGACGTACAACTGTTTAATTAATAAAAATGACACACACATACACACACACTGCAAAAAGAATGTCTCACTTTTTATACACTTTATACATATTGCTCTATTGTTTATATATAGTTTACTGTATTGTTTTTTTTCCTGAGGATGTGCATGTGTCAATATAAATATATATATATATATATACACATCTTTATATATATATATTTATATAATATATCTTTATGTATACATATCTTTATATGTATATTTATATTGGAAGATATTGTACTCTGGCTCGGTATCTCGCCTCTTGCATGTGGTGCACATGAACCACACGGCCCGCGGACCCCTCCCGGCCCGCGGACCTGCAGACACAGTGACACGCTGATCGCGTTCAGCCCGCTAAGTGCTTTCTTGGTACGGTCGTGTCACGGAAACACGCTCAGGGCGCAGAGGGGAGTTCAGAAACACGTCCGAGGTGGTTCACCACATGCGAGCTGGAAGAGGAAGAAGAGAGAGACAGATTCATTTGATCCGGACCGGTGTTGGTTTGTCCTGATGCTGTCAGTCACAAACTATTGTGATTAAATCTAATATTTGTGTCTTTTTTTTGGACGAACTTCACCTTATTAAATAGAAAAACTCGTACTTTTGCGTTTGAAGTGTTTCTAACAAGTAAACTATAACTTTTTGCATACAATTATAACTTTTTGGATTCACTCGTGCATTCTGGTTTCAAATAAAGGTCCGAGGAATAAGACAGGGAGAACTAAAGTAGCCTTTCACGTGACAATGTAATGCCCATTAGGCTACGTCCAACTGGCAAGTCATTGTATTGTCATTTAATTTAATAAAGCCATGGATTATTTTAGCCTAATCTTGGAGTACAACACATTACATAATTCGGATTACACGGGTTATGCTCATTGATCAGTGAGGCGAATGGTTTATGAAAACTGATCAGACAAAAACTATTTAACTAAAACAACAGTCTGGTTGCAACAATGACTCTACTTTTATTAACATTCCCTTTAAACTATTTTTTAAAACTATGAATTTAATTATAAATCAACTCGATCAGATTATAATCAGATTACATTGTTTTTATTGTTTAAAAATAGTATTCAACATATTATATTGTGATTATTATGCAAACCACCTGTCATTTTAAACTGTAGACTTGATGAATAAAAAAAATACAGCCTTTAACTGGTTACAATAAAAGAAAAATAATAACACACAGTTATAATAATGCACACAATAAATAATTATATATGAGACCTTGATATTGTAGAGCTTTACTGAGATGCTAAGTCAGATACACTTTAGACCAAACTCTATATTAAAAAGGGTTTATGGGGAGTTAGTGGTAAATTGTTGGTTGTGACACACATGGCTGAAAAACTTTTATTTTGTATTTGTTTACTTTTATGGGCCATAAGTGTTTCACGTATGAGACAAGTTCACCGCTAGATGGCGCTGGTCAAATGGGAGAAGTTACCGAAGGGCCACACAGGATCAGAATATAGTTTAAATATAAAGTCATCAGAAGTAACCTCATGTATAGATGTTTATTAACAGCCATATGAAACCGGGCTCATCTCTCTAGAACGAAACAAGGGGAAATACAATTTGCAGAAATTTGTGAAAGGTGTTTCGATTAAAGTAAATTAAATTAAAGGGCAACATTTTGTAGAAATGTGCTTCATTTGTTTGAAATTGTTTTGCTTAAAAATGAGCTCTCACAAACGAGAAAAAGCTGCAAAGTCACCTTCAGCCAATCCAATTGCATTTGAAAGCAAAGCTGAACTGCAGCATCATAAAGAGAATATATATTAGTTACATCACTCTTCCATATTGATTCACTAATGAACCGTGAATAAGTGTGAATTGAACAAACATATGTTATTCAGGGTCCATTTCCCGATGCAATATACACTTAAATTAAAATACACAGTATATTATTAATGCCATCATCATGTTTTTTAATGGGCCTTTTTTATTTATTTATTTTTCTACTATATTTAATATATTTTCTTTGTTATATTAAATTAACCTGTAAAACTTTGAAATTGTTTAAACATATTTTTTGACACATATTTAATTTTCTTAATTAAATTGACAATATAAATGTCACACATGCACACGTACACACGCACACACACACACACACACACACACACACACACACACACACACACACACACACACACACACACACACACACACACACACACACACACACACAGCACTATACTCCAGATGCACGGCAGAGGCCTTCTATCTGGGTCTGCGTGACCCGTGACTGATTCGAGTTAACAGCTGACTCTTTTCCATTACAAATGGCTCGCGGATAATCTCGATAACTACCGGATCACGCGAGCAGAGCTGCCTGAATACGGTGCACCGTCTCCACCACTATTCCAGAAGGCAACTTCACATTAAATACCGCAGTTCTTCCACATAAATAAAACGTATACTTTTTGCAGGAACACCCCGCCCTTATTTTATTTTTTTATCCCATGTATTCGGAGGTATTGTTTATGAACATTAAATATGAAAATGTGCATGCTTCCTTAATATTTCAATATAACTCATGAATAAATAAAACGTGTCAAGATATCCACTTCGATATAATCACACTATAATTATACTTCTCTAAAGATTTTCTTTTTTTATCTTCCAACATTTGTATTTTTGCGGAAACCCTGTGGTGGAATTAAAAACTTCAGACGACTTGCGAGACTAAAGGCCACCATGAATGAACACTAAAAACCATGCAAACTTTCTTTTTTTTACACTATACTCTCGGTTCATTTTCAAAGAGCCTTTTTTTCTTTTTGTGTGTTCTTTAATTTTTTCTCTCTCTTCTCATTTGCCTCGCTGACGTTTCCTCCCCATGTGACCAGGGCGCTGCATATAAATACCGGGAGAAGACCCGCCCCCTCTGTGATTCACGGTGTGGCCCGTTTGCAGGTTTCCCGACACATCATCTCTCCGCCTGGCACCGACCGGACCCGCGATTTAAAAAAAACCACAAATATATTTAAAAACAACAACCTGAAAACATATGGAAATAGCGAGAAAGCAGGGGGACAGCTCTCACCGACAGCGACACGCGCTCCTCTCCTCCCCCCCTCCCCCTCTTCCTCCTCCTCTTCTTATGAGTTGTTGAAGAAGGGAGGGCAGGGCAGCTCGTGCATCTCATCGTCTTCCTCATCTGGCGTCGGAGGGCACAAGCCGTGTGCGCGAGCCATGACTCTGAGCTCAGAGATGTCGGATGCCTCCATCCTTTCGGAAGAGACCGACATAGACGTGGTGGGCGAGGGGGAGGATGGAGACGGCCACACGCGCTCCTACGTGGACGAGGTGGCGGAGATGCGCGACGGCATCCTGCTGTCCGGCTCCCCTCCTCCGTGCCTGGACGGCTCCACCTCCCCGAGGGACAGCTACAAGCCGGCGGGCAAGAACACGCTGGTGAAGCCCCCTTACTCCTACATCGCCTTGATCACCATGTCCATCCTGCAGAGCCCCAAGAAGAGGCTCACTCTCAGCGAGATCTGCGAGTTCATCAGCAGCAGATTCCCGTACTACCGGGAGAAGTTCCCGGCGTGGCAGAACTCCATCCGGCACAACTTGTCCCTGAACGACTGCTTCGTGAAGATCCCCCGGGAGCCCGGGAACCCGGGAAGGGCAACTACTGGACCTTGGACCCGGAGTCGGCCGACATGTTTGACAACGGGAGCTTCCTGCGCCGGAGGAAGCGCTTCAAGCGGCAGCAGGCGCAGGACTTGCTGCGGGAACACAACAGTTTTCTCCCCGCCGCGTACGGCTACGGACCGTACGGCTGCGGGGGATACGGCATCCAGCTGCAGTCCTACCACACGCACTCTGCACTTTTCGCGTTCCAGCAGCAGCAGCAGCAGCAGCACTCCTCCCGGCATTCGCACGCGCACACGGGGACCGTTATCCCCGCCGCGCCGTCTTTGATGCCCACCAGCACGGACTTAGCCCGGAGTCGGTTCTATCCCCAGCTCAGCTCCAGTCTGGGCTCAGCCAGCGCGCAGGCTGCGGCCCCGGTGCAGAAGTCCTCCAGCTCCCCGGTGCAGCGGTCTCCCTTCTCCATAGAGAGTATCATCGGGGGGTCGCTGAGCCCCTCCAGGACTTCCCCCGCCGTTATCCCGGTGTTACCGTCCTCTTTGGGGCCTCCGGGGGCCGGCCGGCCTCAGAGCGTCCACCCCGGAGCCGTTTTACACCCGGTAGAAAACTTTCCGAGCAGGGTGAGCGGCACGAGCGACTTTAAAATGTCTTAACATGAAACTTTTTTTTTCCTTCTCCAAAAAAACTAAAACAAAACAGCAACAAAACAAACAAAAAACGCCCTCTCTGAAGGTAGGATTATGTTTGTCTATTTGTTTGCTAGCACGCAGCTGAATGATGGACATCACAAAACAAACACTATTTGTGCCTATATATTCATGCTGTTTAAAACACAATATCTATTTATGTTCATTTCTTTCGGTGTGAATCAGACTGTTGACCACGAACTTTCTCGTATTGTTACCATGAAGTAATTCGTGTCACTGTTTAGGGCGTCTCAGGATAACGACTTAATGGGCAGGTTATAAATGATCACATGTTTTGAAAAAAAACGCTTAATAATGTATTTGTGTCAAACACGTGTTTTTTTCTTTTTTTTCTTATTAGATTGGCAAATCAAAACCTTTTTTAATGGTTTTGATTTGAATTTTGTATAAAAGAAAACCCCACAGAGAGCAAAGTCATACATTTATAATAGATAGATAAGGATATTTATACCCAAGGGAAATTTGAAAGTCCAGTAGCAACAACACAAAACAAAAACAAAAACAAAAAAAATAAAATAAAGTGATCTGGCAAGAGGTGAACTGAACTTGGTGAAGCCTCAGCCGCTCTCATAGCCGAATCTCCTCCTGTTCTCCTGTGGCAGCGGGAGCGTGAGGAGACGTCTGGAAAGTACCTCTCTCCTCTGTGTGGAGGTGAGGGAGAGGGTGTGTCCGGGTTGTCATATGGACACCAGTTTCTTTCAACGACTCTCCCTCCACCCACTGTTCCAGGTGCTCAGCTGGCAGCCGATGGAGCCAGCCTTCCTAACCAGTTTGTTAAGACGGCTGGTGTCACCGGCTCCGATGCTGCTCCCCCAGCAGACAATAATAATATGCAGTGTGTGTTTATTTCAGTATTAAAACATTGTAAATTTTTTTGGGCAAGTATTATGTAATTCAAGTGTGATATTTTTACACAGTTTGTTTTTCAACAAGAATAAATTTCTTTTTGCAAAAAAAATAAAAAAGGTAATTTGTTTGGAAATACATTTACATAAAAATACAAATATATACACCCCTCATGGGGTTATCCTTGAGTGGAAATTAGGCGAAATAATGTTGCAAAAATACAAGTGTGTTGATTTTATCGTGTGTTTACATTGAGATTGTGCTAACTTGATCAGCTGATAGTAGGGGAGCACCTCTGTGTGTGTGTGTGTGTGTGTGTGTGTGTGTGTATGTGTGTGTGTGTGTGTTTGAAAAGTTCAGAAAGGTGTGTGTAGCCACACACAAAAAAAGCCAAAGCTAAAAGACATTTGTTTGTTTATGTGCTCAGACAGTTTGTTCAGACGCACACTCTGTTGTCAGTGTGGCGCATGCGCACACGAGGCCTGCGTGTCCATCTGACCTCGCTCACGCTCATCCTCGTAATTGCGGTGAGCGGAAAGAAAGGTGTCCGCGGGGCGAGACTTCGTGTCGGTGATTACACCGGTGCTGACGTCAACACGCCGGTCAGCTCTTGAGGAAACACTCCTCGTGCCATATGTCATCATCTGTTCTTATTTGACAGGTTTATTTTTGTTGTTGACCCCCCACTAGAGAACATTTAATATTTGCTGCATAGAGTTTCGAGCTGGTGTGCCACGGGGCCAACAGGGCTCGTGGACATGTAGTGGACATCTTTTTTTCTGTGAGTGTTTACTCACCTTTATGTGTCTCCCACCCCCCCACACACACACACATGGCTAAGAGCATCATTTACGCACACAAAAAGCCAAATGGAGAGGTATTCTTACGCATGCGCACAGACACCGTTTTACGCACCATAATCTCTGGAAGTGGATCGATATCTTTATGTTATTCATCTCCAAAACTAAATTCAGTCCGAAGCAGGTGCTGCAGAGCTACCACCCCTGTGCCTTGCCCGACGGTCCGACCCCTTTCTCTCAATTTTTTTTAAATATTTCATGAGCCCTGCAGCTCATGCGGGCCATATAGCTCAGGCTGAACACTGTGTATGCGCGCTGCTTCCGTGACTGGATGTGCGCGCCCGTCGGCTGCGTGTGTGTCTGCGTCCCCTCTCGCTCAAAGCAGCGCGTGTGGAGCGGAGGGCTAAATTGGTGCAGCGCTTAGAGACAGTTCACTAGGCCACTGGAGGACAGCAATTGCGTGATGATGTAACACGCAACGAGATACAGTCAGGCAGGCGTACGCACGCACACACACACACACACACACACACACACACACACACACACACACACACACACACACACACACACACACACACACACACACACACACACTGGAGAGAGAGAGAGGGGTAAGAGATGGAGGTCAGGATGGGCTTGTTTACAAATATAGAGGCGGTTTAAACAGGGAAAATAATACACGCGTAACAACTCGCCACGCGGGATTTCCCCCCCGATTGTTATACTTTCACAATAAGAGTCTTAAAATGGATTTACACTTTGTCTGTGGTCAATTGTAATTCATAGTATCTTCATGGAATATTTCGATAAATCACATGTGTATTCCACCTATAAGTCAATAGTGTGTTTTACCTTTCTGGAGGTGTTGTATTCAGCCTGGTGTTTTATCGCGTGCTATATGTGTGACGTATTATTGTGTCTTTATAACGTACACGCGATATTCTGTAGGATATCAATACTCAACCGAGAGCTGAGTTAACTGCCTATTAACATCGTCCATGCATAAGTACTCTGGCAATTCTTTCTTTTTTTATTTGTCAAATACTATTTCGTTGTTCGTTCGTGTGTGCGTGTGTGTGCGTGTGTGTGTGTGTGTGTGTGTGTGTGTGTGTGTGTGGGGGGGGGGGGGTACTGCTAATACGTGGGCCTATGTATCTACGTGCAGGCTGCATGGGCTTCGAATAATTTATAAACTTAATTCAGCATTCAAACGCCATGTTGAAAACACGTTTCATGAAGAATGGATGAAGTCAAACTTCTGTTGTGCCTCTCACAACCGGAAGCCGGTCCCTGTGCTTTAATAAGCAGCTGCATGGCCACGCGGTACATTTATTCTATATGATTTATGCGCTGCCAAAAGAAATCTCTCAAGACCCAAGACTTCCCGGTTAAATTATTGCAATAATAACAAATAACAATAACGTATTATCTAATCTATAATCTCCACGTGTAATAGTTTGGTTGATGAAAAGGGAGTACAAAAATAAATAAAAATCTCTCCGGTGGTATAAAGATTTTCGTTTTGAGGAAAACGTAGTCATTATTATTATATATTTTGTATTATATGATCATGTAATAATATATGTATATATATTTTATTATTATTTACTATAATTTATATTACTCTTCATATTGTCATTGTTATTATATATTATTATGATTAGTTTAAGTAATATAGTTATCAGTTTTACAGATGTATAACAGATGTAGCAATCTGATATACTGTAGATTAAATAAATATTTAAACAAGCTGATTAAATACTGTACTAAAGTAAAGACAAACTCATTAGGAGTCTTTAAAGTGGAGCAATACAATGTTTAAGGGTATTAACTGCTGTATTCACCAATAAGTACAAATGCTTAATAGTGCGTTCTAAACCTCAGAGAATGAAGCTTTCTTGACGTTGGGAAGTAGAATGTAATATATGTGTTCATGTATTTTGTTTCAAGAACACTTCAAAGAAAGATTAAAAAATAGTCAAACAGCTATACGACAAAACAATCTGATCACAGATCAGTAAAAACAAACACAGAACGATTCTGTGACAAAACGTCCTCCATGACCCAAAACTCATGATCTGCATGGTTGGTTCGGCGTTTTGTCGTTGGCTCTTTAGCAGCATGCAGAATATTTAGGTAGGTAGTCCTGCAGTTACAAAAAAGAAAAGGGTCTTTTCATGAAATGTCATAGATCATGTGGGCATCAGCCTCCTTGATCATGACCGAAAATCAATTAGCAGTTTATCCTGCTGGGTCACAGGTCATGAGGAGAGGGGATAAAGCACCACACTCAGCCCATAAAAGACATTGGGCTTTGGGTAAATGTGTTGGGGCATTCAAGGCTGTGAGAATATGCTGTATTTCAAAGGAAGTCGTAAAGACTTTGGCTACTTTATATGGGACAGTAAATGGGTCATTTTGGGCCACGTTTGGACACCTATACTGAATAAATGAGTCTCAAACTGACCTCAACATCATCTCTGACGAAGCAGCAGAAGTGTGCATGGACAGAAAACCAGAAACAACTAAATACATCTGCAACATAGGTTGAACGTTAAAATGGTCCTCCTCTAAAACAGACATATAATGCATCAATATTTTAAAAGTAATATTGTGTTGATTATTTTTGTACGAATAAAACTAACATGAGCACTAATTTATGACACCATGATGTAAACAGTCGGATTCTGTATCGGATTAGGCTTTTACTACAATATACAATATTTTAAGGTTAATAAAAAAACTATACACATGTATGATATAAAGAAGAAAAAAACACACATATTCACACTTTTATTGTCCTTTAATAATAATTGGCTTGATTATTTAATTTAGTCTCACAAATAACAGTTTATAAAGCGGTTTAATAGTAAACATGTTTTCTTTCTGGCCCCATAATGCCTCTCATAAAATGTGGAATTATTTACCAGGTGCTCTTCATCCCAAAGTCCATGCTGAACCAAGCTATTTATGTTTATTTTATTGCTCTTTATAATAATACATGGTAATAAAACCAATCACCATTAATGCCATAACTATCGGTATTTAAAACAGAAATCATACAAACTAATAATAAGTACGACTAACAATGTGTTTTAACCTCGTAAAAGTAAGAGACATCTTGAAGGAAAGACACGTTAAAATATCCTTAATTAATATAAATTAAGTGTCTAAGTATTGGAAATATATTTGCTCATTTGAAGTTATTTTTTACTTTTAACACTATAAGGTCAGAAATGCATTATATCTATGCATGTTTGATTCATATAGGAAAAAGAAACAAAAACAACAATGATGACGATACTACTAATAATAGAGTTAATCTTAGTAAATCTTAATTCATTAATTAATTCATGAAATGTATTCATTACAGGAACCACTCTTTGAGCAGCAATCAGATCAGAAGATTTAAATTAGATGCAATAATAACGTGTGAGGACCACAGAAACATCTGTTGAAGTGAAACGTAACCCAGAGGGGAACATATGAAGAAAAAGAGAGCAATTGAAAAAAATGGTCGACTACAAGGAATAAAACAGAAAAAAAGAAAAATAATTTGAAAAAGAAAGAAGGAGTGAATACCTCCCAGGGAGGTGCAGGATCTCTCCATCTGCTATTCAGTGTATGGAACAGTCGCTGCACTTATCCCCTCTCTCTAAAAGGAGCGCCGCTTTCCACCCCATTAAAAAAGTTTGGGAACTAATGCCACCCCTGAATACTCCCCTAATTAGAGGCCGCTCAGAATTGCAAGGACCTGCTACACAAGAGTGGCTTTGGGATAGATTCATGCCCCCCCCTCCCTTCCCCCCCCACCCCTTTTTTTGTAATGCCATCGTTTTGCTCTTTCTCTTTTTCTGACCCTTTCCTTCTTTCTTTCTACCTCTCTCTCTTTCTTCTCATCTCGTCGTCAGAGCCACATTGGAGACCAAAAGCTTTCATCATATACTGGGCACTTTGCGCATCTACAAAAACAAAAAAAACTACACAGAGACCTGGATGCGCATGCATGCACGGCCGGGTGACGTCACAGCCGCAGCAACAGCTGCAGAGATGCATGAAGTGCTGTTTGACTGAAGCAATGAAGAGGCGGGTGGCTCCAGACGACAGGCCGGGGGAGAACCACCGGGCTTTCACCACTCCTCGAAGTGCAAGCTCACGCGTCCTTGCACATCATTTATTTAGCCGAAGACTCAGAGGTGTTTTTATTTGCTCTACATCTTTGCCTGTCTCACCCCGGTGTGAACCCGCCGGGATCTGCTGCAGAATTATGTTGCTGCCCCTCGCCGCATTTTTCACTTTTTGGTTCCCCCTTCCAGCCCTGCACGTGTTTGCTTTGGCACGCTCTCGGCTCCGACAAACAACCGGGGCCCGTATAGCTTATCCATCACGCCTGTGCAGAATGTGATGATAAAATAACAGGCGGCCTGAAACAAACCATTTGTTACAGCAGGATTTATTATTCTGTCCACTTGAAACACAGTACAGAGGTTATAGACATCTCCTACTTAGGTTACAACAATAAATAGAACACAAAGACTTGGCCGCACACACACTCACACACACACACACACACACACTCACACACACACACACACACACACACACACACACACACTCACACACACACACACGCGCGCGCGCACGGAGGGATCCCTTTGGAAAAGTCCCGCATCCACGGTCACCGCGGAGACTCCCGCAGGGTCCAGCAGCCTGCGTGACGTCACCGCCCATGAGCGCTCCGCGTCATCGCGTGTATACCCAGCGTTCAGGAGGCAACGAAGCGCCGCTCGTGACTACCGGCTTCAGGCCTGATTAGTTGCATGCAACAACGCCTCTCGGTCGTAAACACGTCACCGGGCTCCTGCAGCGCGTTCATCATCGTGACACCCGCAGGTAATCCACACCGAGAGGGGCCGGGACACAAGGCAGAGCCCCACACACCGCCTCTGAGCCTGCAAGCACCGACTGCCAGCACACACACACACACACACACACACACACACACACACACACACACACACACACACACACACACACACACACACACACACACTATAGCAGGATACACTCAAACCCTGGTACACTCAGCGCCGCCGCTCCCATAACGTGCACTACGCGCTGTGCGTCGGGCACCAAGTCCTGAGGGGGCTCCACAAAATATAGCAACTAAAAAAATCCTCATAGTTATAATAATTATAATGCCGATATTATTTCAGTCTAGAAATATTAGGCACCTTTTTCGCATGTATATCACAAAACAGGCAGAACAAGAGATATATTTATCGCTTTCCTATCTCAGGGGGGGGGAAGTTATGCTTAGGGCACCAACATGGCTAGCGGCAGCACTGGGTACACTGGATAGATGGAAGCCTCTTGCATGTGTGTTGTGTGTGTGTGTTTCTCTCGGCCTCCGCTGCGTTGTGCCATCGAATCCTCACCGACGACGGCCTTGTCACTCAAGAGGATCAAACGTCAACGCCGGAGCCGCCCATGTGGGCTCGCTCACTCCTCACTTTTCCTTTTTCCTAAATATCCTCTCCCCTCTCCTCCCAACATTCCCTCCTGTTTGTATATTTCTTTGCCCCCCTCACCACCTCCCTCACCATCCCCCCCTGACCCCATCCTCCTCTCTCTCTCTCTCTCTCCAGCTCTCCGCCTCATTGACTCGACCACAAAGTGTCCATGGCAGATGACTCGGGCCTCTGAAAGGAACAGGGAGATGCTGGAGCTGAGCATTTAAGTGGTCGTTGTCGAGCCGCCCCACCTCTCTCTCTCTCTCTCTGTGTCTTCTGGAAATTTGCCCCAAAGCCGTCTCGATATTTTGACATCCGTGCTCCTCTCGCTCACCAACGGATCGACCCACAATTAGATCCAGAGGTTCAAGGGTAGCATCGCAAAGCACACCCCGACTCTCGGCCGCGCGGCCTGTGCCAAGATGTAAAAAAAGACACGACCGTGACCCTCTGCAACGCATTAAGCAGCGGCGCTTTGATTCCGTGATCACACACACTGCGTGGTTATGTTTGACAAAGTCGAGGTGATGGAAATCCCTGAGAGAGACACGTTGTTAAATTGTCACGTGCGCTCCGAGTCAGGCCTGGAGGGGGTGGGGGTGAGGGGGGGGGGATGAGTGAGAGGAAATACAGTTTATGTGAGTATTTGAGTGTTCATTTCCCCACCGCATGTGTGCATGCACAGCTCTCAGTGGCCGGCGGTCTTCTCCGTTCCCTCCGCAGGTTTGTTAAAGTAATGGAAACTATGGTGTGCAACAACGATGTCGACTCTCTCAAAGGGAGGAAAGAAACTGTAAACACAGTATACATCCGAGCGAGGTGCGGCTGAAAGCCTCCTGTTGTCTGGAGCTCTACCGTAGTGGCACATCTAACTGGCAAGATCTCACCAAAGTGGAGGAGAAGAAGAAGAAGAAGAAGAAGACACACATTATGCCGTTCTATTTGATACTTCCTCCCGAGGCAGGAGGCACTTCCTGTTCCCCGTCACGACATTTTTAGGGGCCTCTATCAAAGTACGCCTGGGCCGAGGGGGCGCCCAGCAGGCCCCACGCGCTTCAGGGCGGTCGAGGCCGCCGACTCTGAGCGGATCTCTGTCGGACAGACTGGCAGGTGGCGGGACGCATATAGTCAGGTCACAGCAGGGTGCCGGCGACCCGCTAGACTTACAGGCCGAGTTTCAGTGCAGTTGGACCACCAAACACGAGCAAAATAAACCCGACGGAGACCGACGAGCTTCTCAATTCACACGAACCGCATCAGTCCAACAGAGGAGGAAAGAGGGCCATCCTGTGCGTTCAAGTTACGGGAATCGGACCTCGCTTCACGGAGCCCGTTTGAATTTGCAATCACTCGGGTTCGGTCCCCCCCCCACGTGTTATATCTCCTATTCTTAGAGTGCCTCACTTACGCCTTTCTATTTTGCCCTCTTGTACACAGCAGTGCTGGAAAAGTGGCTTTTTACACACCCACATGCCATCAAAGAGCACACACACACACACACACACACACTTGAAATGGGAACACCAGGACTAATTACCACCGTCGGATAGTGGTGATTCAGAGCGATCGCCCTCCAAACAGAAATGTCTCCGTTTCACCAGGACCCAGCGCTCCGGTGATGGGGCCACTGGTTAAACTACCAAAGCGCTCGTTTCATTTCATATTTACTGTGTTGACATTTCAGGTAATAACCCAAAGATAAAGGAGCAATTTAGGAGTTTTATCATCCTGAGGGGGAGTTTCTGTTCTGCAATTACACTTTAATTACACATGTTTGGTTTTGAGGGACAATGCTGTATTCTCTTGGATTAAATATCTTCAAATTTGATTTTTATCTAATCTTTATCGAATTGGAATTAGTTTTATGATTTAGTGGAGTTGCTCGTCATTTAAAAACTATAAAAAACACATCATTATACTATAGTGACAAACAGCCTGAACCTTTAAGGTATTTTTAACTTAATTTGATCCTTTTCTTTTTACTTTCTACTTCTACTCCCCTATATTACAGGGGCAAACCGTGTACTTTACACTTCCCTGCATGTATCTGACAGCTTTACTTCACAAACTACGATGTTTGCTCATAAAACGTTCAAAGACTTTAGGAAATACGATGTTTGGTTTTATATCACGGCTACAGCTGACATGATTAGTGGCAGTTTTATACAATATACTTCAAATGAGTTCCTCAGCCAACAACAACATGAAAAAATCCTTTTACATAATGAGCAATAATAATAAATCAAACTATATAATATAATATAATACATCATTCTCATGACACGAGCTGCAAAGTAATCGTTCTGGGCAATTTTTCATCGTCAATGTACGATAACTAAAAGTGCTTGAATCGCCCACTGACATGCTCAGATTATAAGTGTCTGACAACTTCGTTGAAAGAACCATAAAGAGAAAAATCTATCGGTTTTTTCACATTTTACTTTGTTTTTCCTTCCTAACCAAATCTTACTCGAGGAAGAAGTCTGTCAGTCTGTTGTGGTTCGTAGCATCGCTGACGTCCTGCTCCTCCTGCTCCTCCTGCTCCTCGTTGTGGTCCCTCACGTCGTTGGGGAACCACAGCAAGGTCTTCTGTCTCCATTGGAGTTCGCAGCCATTTTCTCTTCGACAGAAGACACTTCTACATTTCTGCGCTAACTGTTTAGTACCGCGTTAGCACGATAAGTTAGCATGCTAAGTTAGCACGCTAAGTTAGCACGCTAAGTTAGCACGTATATGTTTTGGACCCTTGACTGTTTGTTTTTGCGAGTCTCACAAATCTCTAACTTTTTCATAATTGTTGTAAAGACAATGTAAAAAAACATTATAATTACTATACCTGTTTTTAGAATGTTATATGTAGGCCTATATATATTTTACTATTTAAATGTGTTTTATATATATATACATATATATATGTATATATAAATAAAACATATTTAAATACAGTATATATATATATATATTTACTTGTCAGTTGCTCTCACATATTTGAAAGAGCATATTTTTTTCATTAAACAAATTAATCAGAAAAGGTTTTTAGCTATTCAGAAATGTTTTTGTGGGGAATATTTGTATTTATACTAATCTTATAATTGCTTTGTTTCTGCTATTTTTAAAGACAATAAGCACCACTTAGCACCAAGTAAAAATAAAGAGAAGATGTTAACAATAAATTTTCTTTCCACTGTATTTTCCTTTTTCAATTAAGCAACCACATAAAAACAGAAAAGCCAAATGAATGTCAGCAACTTGAAGACTAACCATAACACATTTGGACATGTTCTCATCTTCCGTCTCACAATATTTTGGGAACAAAATGCTGTGCCTCACTAATTGTGGTCGGCCATATGTGAAGCCCAAGATAACAATATATACATCTGTTTAAAGCCGGTATTTGTTTCTTTAGCCGAGGACGTTCCTCAAACGATGGCCCGGATGGTCTTCAGTAGCTATTTGTTCTTTTGTGATTCATGAACAGCACCGCAGAACTGATGCCGCCAACCCAAACAAGATAGAATAACACATTTGGAAACTTTCAACAAAACTGGACTGTGGAGCGAGTTCTGGTCTTAAAAGCAAAGATATTAGGTGCCAGATAAACATAGCTTATAGGAAAATTGCTTTAAAAAAAAGAGAGATTTGGCTACGTTCCTGAAAGTCATCTGAAGGACGTGTGTTTATCAACGAGAGATACGGCGAACGTGAAACCCGTGAGCCCAGATTGAGACGTTTAAACACTTAAAACTCAAAGCAGTCCGACAACAAAGCCGAGATAAAGTCGCCTGAAGCCGCGCGCAGACAGGGCGCAGACAGTAGCAGCATCTCCGACAGCTGCGCCTGCCCCGCCTGCATGTGCGGCTCGTTGTTTTCCCGGCAGCTTAATTGATTCACTGGTCTCCTCCTCCTTGATCTCTCCATCGTCTCCCGTCACTCTGCACTCAGGTGGAACGAGGCGGCAGGGGGTTCCAAGACGGGGGTCTCGGGTCCGGCGTGAGCACACATGCTACACAGATCAGCTCGTTTTCCATCTCTCTGCCTTTCACCAGGGGGGGGGGGTATAGGATGTCACAGGAGAACACATAAATCTGTGCATCTGAACGCTGGACATTAGTTTAGCTGTGGAGCTTTTCCTCCCACATGTACCTCACACTTCTCTCGCCCTCCGCTTGCTTACGCAACAGTTGAAGAGCCGAGGTCAGTTTCAGAGAGGATTTAAACGGCTTTAAAAAAAAAGAGTTTGACTTGGAGTCAGACTGTATTTGACGGAGGAGCCCTGACGTCACCCGCTGGTTTGTGAAATGCCGTTTTGAAGCTCCGAGTTCAGCATTTTGGACGACGTCATCTTGGTTTCGCCATCTTGGTTTTTGGTTTCGCCATCTTGGGTTTTTTTGTATGAAAAAGGGTTAAAATTGATGCGGCAGCAGCCGATTCTTCTGCATTATCAAACCGGACCATATCTTTGACTTCATGAACATCACGCTGTAGTGAAGAAGACGTTCAATTAGAGGTTGAGACCATAAACTCATGTTTACGATGTTCACTGAGGGAATAAATCAAGTGCAAGTATAGAGCAATTTTCTCATAGACTTCGATACAACCATTGAGAATAAAATCAACCGTGAAGAACGGTGTTCTTTAGGGCGGGTCTTCTCGTCTAACTCTCGCAAGAAAGCGACGACACGCATTTCCTAAAATGTCTAAACTGAAGGAATGGAGGAGCCGATAAACC
This sequence comes from Pseudoliparis swirei, assembly GCF_029220125.1. NCBI lineage: Eukaryota > Metazoa > Chordata > Actinopteri > Perciformes > Liparidae > Pseudoliparis > Pseudoliparis swirei. Next base: position 18,678,320 of record NC_079402.1, on the reverse strand, counting down.
TTCATGCGCAGCCAGGAAGTAAAAAAATCCTGGTCTGGTGTAAACGAGAACAAATAAGCCGGACATTTGAGCTATCAAATATATTCAACTTGGCCACATATGGACCGCGTTGTCAGTTTATTGGCGTACTCGTCCTTTAGCTCACACGATGGACCCATGACAGAACTTTCCCACCGATTTTTAAATTATTTTTTTACCTGCTTTCCAGTTGAGAGTACATCTGAGGGTGAAACAGCCTGACAGATTGATACTCCCTCGTTAATGCTTAATGACTTTTCTCATTCTAAACAAATAATCGGTCCCTCAGTCGAGGAGCAGCGGGATCAACTCACTCCTCAGGGGAGGGGAGGGATGACGGCAACGAGGGCTGACGGGGCGGCGGAGGAGCGGAGGAGGGAAAAGAAAGAATTTATCCTCCTTGTCTTCGGCTGCCGCGAGGGCGGTCAGCGTGGTGACCTCTCCCCCGGCAGGAGGGCTCCGGCGGTGACCCCAGTATTCCCCCCTGCATCTCCTTCCAGGCCCCCGGCTCAATGCGGGCCATTCATGAGAGCGTGTTTATCCTATCGGGATGCTCCGGAGGGACGGACCTCCTATTCGCTGCCATTTTTTTATGGCGCCTGAGGGGCAGGAGGAGAGAGCGAAAGGCCGAGCAATGGAAGCGTTTAACTACTTCACTCACACTTACTCGCAATAACTTTGCTCTTCACCCCCCAGTCGGTGCCCCCGTTTGTTTTTTCTTCTCCTTTCTCTAAAATGGCGGCGGAACACACTTGATTCCCGATATTCTCTCTCACCTTTTTGCCGTGCGTAAATGTATACGGATTGATACGCGCTGAAGAATAACACAAACTTTCACTCTCTCACACGCTGCCTTAGAAAAACACACAGCGGAGGCGCACCCACCGACAGAGTGAGAGTGAAGGAAGTGTTGAAACACGCGTTACGGCCCTCCACCGAGCGAACCGTGAAGTTATTCGGCTTCCTTCGAACCCAAGCATCTGGGTCCCCCCTCCCCCCCTCACACTAACTCCCCCTCACCAACAGCGGCCTCCGGGGACCGGCCGTAGGACAGGGCGCGGAGGAGGAGGAGGAGGAGATGAGTACGCGCTCTGTTTGTACAGCTGAGGTCATTAAAGTTGTCCGTGCGGGATTAGACAAAGAGCAGGACGAGGCTGGTGACGGCTTCAAGACAAATCTTTATTCAGTGGACCGAATTCCACAACTGGTGACGCGTCGAGCCCACAACAAGCGATCTGCATCGTGTTGTGAGTAATCTGCAGCATGTGTTGAGCTCGGCACGGCCTCCATCTCTTTTCCAAAGGATGGGAGCTGGGTGTGAGTCTGACGGAGGTGTGGTGAACGATGTCGACCGGCAGGAGGAATGTCTCGCCGTCGTCTTTAACGAGATGTGTTCTCGTTGGTCACGTTTCACATACTCACTCTGACCTTTAGCTTAATTTGGAAAGGATTTTCTAATCGTCGTTGTTCTTCAATTTGCAGACTGGAGGAACCGGAGAGCGATTTAATCTGCCTTTACAGAGCCCAAGTGTCCTACAACGTGCATTCTCTCTCCTGACCATCAGGGGGCGACTCCTCTGATTGTACAGAAGTCTATGAGGAAATGACTCTCCTTCTCACTTGATTTCAATCCCTCAGTTAACATTGTAAACATGAGTTTATAGTCTCACTATCTTGTTTAATGTCTTCTTTAATGTAGCATTATGTTAATTTCTTAAATTATACTCCATTTAGAGTCATTTAGACCATAAAGAAGAGTAAGTTTAGGGTGGGCTTACTGCGGTTGACGCTACCAGAGCCGTACGCGACGGATCTCCATCACTCATCTCCGTCACTGAGGAGTGCAAAACCGATGCTGGAGGGTTACGCAGAGTCTTAACGCCGCTGACCAAGCTGCACGAGTTGAGGCGTCGGTTTGAGAATGTGTTGTTTATGACAGCATTAAAAACATGAATCGATTAAAAGGGGTATAAAAGACTAAAAGTCAGCGCTTGTGCATCTGGAGTTTCTACCAGATGCAGTTTCTACGACCCAGTCAGTGTTTTTGTGGGCTGCTTGGATGAGAAAAACGTGTGATTCAACAAGCCATTGAGATCTGGTTCCGCTTCCTTTGTCACATGCATGCTCATTAAAATATACCCCCCCCATATGAGTATCTTATACGCACGGCTTGAGACCTTCCTTTGCAAACATGCACCCTATTTTTCTCGCAAGCCAGTCAGAGCAGACTGGACCTTTCTTAAAGAGACAGGCCCGTTGCAGACAGATGGTGAATGCAGGTATATTAAGAAAGACACTTTAAGATATATACAATATACAGGTATGAACTTCAACATTTGCATTATATGTCTGCCGTTAAGCTGAAACTTTAAGAACATTCAACCGTATTTTCTACGAAGCAAATCTGTTTTGCATTCCAGCCGCATTGCGCAAAGGAAAGTAATCGCAGAGTCCTAGTCACGATGCAAAAGATGTATAATTAAATAAGCATGAACATGCAGGAAACTTAGTTCAAAGTATGCAGCAAATGAATTCACACTGTTGCATTGTTGCCACATGGAGAGAGATGCACATGCTGCTCACATTCACTCCACAGGATTTAGGGTGAGGACCAGTTTTCAAAGTGTTTTCATATTGGAAAATATATTCTAAAATAAGATTATAAAGATTAAAATGTCCAAATTACTTAAAGTTTCTTTGGTTTCTTCTCGTTCTGTTGTCACAAAAATGCTTTTGGGCAAACTCTCATAAAAACGCTGTTTTTCACATCTATGAACCAAATGAATCATTTACTAATACTTTAGAAATTAAGTCTGTATTACAGAAAAAGATCTTCACCTTCGTTTTACATCCAGCTATATTTGGCTTTCTCTGTGTTACTAAAATTCTGGGGTAGTTTATAAATTGATATCCCGAATAATTAAGTTTGTTACAGCATGGTGTGGAACATTTTATTTAATTTTAATTTATTTAACCAGGAAAAGACTCATTGAGATTAAAAACTCATTTACAAGAGTGTCCGATAACATAAAAATACACCACAATTAAATAATTATAATAAAATTACTTAAGTTCAACAGGAACACTGCTGTCCCACACACACACACACACACACACACACACACACACACACACACACACACACACACACACACACACACACAGAGTTAAAACAAACTAATTAAAACCTATCCACTCCAGCTGTAATCGTGGAAATACGACGTGGAAATTGACGTTCTCGATCAAGCTAATGTCATGTTAGTGTTATTTTGCTTATGGGACATAATATAGTTGTTTTTTGAGTTGCGTTGTTTGTCCTGTGTGTGTGTGTGCGTGTGTGTGTGTGCGTGTGTGTGCACTGGAGAGCACCGCCAACAATGAACAGAAGACTTTTGACGAACATCAAAACATCATCAAAACATCCTGATCTTATGACTCACTCTCATTACACTGGCTCCCACTTCCCATCAAAACCATTTTAAATTATAATAATTACCATTACTCAGCAAAGCCCCAGAATTCATGTTGTCTGTGGTCACCTGACGGATGTCTCCCAACTGTCTCACCAACTGAAGGACGACCTCTTGCAGTTGTGGCTTCTGGAACGGCTCATCATGTTCCAATTATGTTGATATCAATCAAATGAGAAATGTCTCCTGTCGTATAGTTTGGCCGTTTTGTCTTAAAATGTATTCACCGACAGTATTGTGATTGTGTTTATTATATCTTTGGTTCCCTTTCTCCTTGAATGAGTATACATACATGGAGGTGTATGTAGAGGAGCGGATGTAGCCACCATGACCTGTCAATCACAAAGCAGCCCCGCCCTAAACCCTACTTTATAGTCTACTTGACTCTGAATGGGACCACACTTTATTAAATGAACAGTTGAATCTAGAGCGATTGAGTCCATAATCCCAAGTTTACAATGAGTTTATGGTCTCAATGGTTCGAGTGAGAATCGGGTCATTTTCTCTTTGATGTCTACACAACCGGAGGAGTCGCCCCCTGATGGCTGTTTGAAAAAAGAATAAAAGTTTAAGACACTTACTTTTCAGAACTGAAGGTTCCCGAATCATAAAAAAAAGTCTAACCCCACATTGACGTCTATTCTCCTGTCCATCCTGGAGAGGGATCCTCCTCTGTTGCTCTCCTGAAGGTGTCTTCCCTTTTTACGTTTTTTTTCCTATTTTTTTGGGAGTTGTTCCTGATCCGATGTGAGGTCAAAGGTCACGGATGTCGTATGTGTACAGATTTTAAAACCCTCTGAGGCAAATTTGTAATTTGTGATCATGGGCTATACAAAATAAACTGAATTGAATTGAAATTGACCACCCGACAGTCGTCTGAGTCATGATGTCACACCACCGATTCGCCGTCAATCACAATAAAAACGTGTATTTCTTTTATTGTGAAGGCACGAGTGTGAATTCCCACCCAGTTGCTTCACGATGAGGGAACCGTGGTTGAAACGCTCATCTTAAAAGCACCGTGAGCGAAGCTGTCGGACAAAAACCAACCGCAAGCAACGCAAAGCAACCTGCACTTTAAAGATGTTAAAACACGGTCGCAAAAAAACAACAACAACAACTTCCCGGCGTCAAATACTCCTCGCTATCGTAAAAAAAAGTGTCGAGTTTTCCCTCCACTTTGCCGTTTTCTACTCGCTGCCGTCCTCACGATATAAAATGTCTGCGGACGCCACGGCCGTGTTGCTGGATCACATAATTAGAGGCGATATAAAAACAAGACCGGATATTTTAAGGTGCCTATCTGAACAAACAGGAACGTGCTTAAGGCCCGGTGCGTGTCTTTGCGGCGCTGCAGCCTTCATGTGTACTTTACAGCCCTGCTATCTTTAGGTCCTTTGGGAATATCGCAAGAATGCCGAAACTGGCCACTTCCATAAAACTCCACGCTGCGGCCCTCCCACTTTGAGGTTTCTGGCTTTGACACGCTGACGTGCTCCAGTGAATATACTTTATTTTTTAGGATTATTTCTATACCGAGCCGTGCTCTTCAAAAGGGGTTCAAATCTGGTTTTCCAACCCCTTTTTTTTAGTTGTTGAGTTCATGGCCAGGGAGCCATGACCTCATTCTGTAATTTTAGTCTAATTCCATTTGGGAAAAGGGGGGAGGGAAAGGGGGGGGCAGGTCCTTGATTCAAGACCAAAAAGGTTAAGAAACTACCACTGGCTAATAGCAGAGCTAGGGATGCTTAAGAAAATAAAGATCACATTTTGACCTTCCTTACTTCCTCTTTCAATTGAGGCTCTCAATCATTTTTCCCCTCAAAAGGGCTGCACATGTTTTCATTTATGAGAGATTATTTTTTGGGTGGATTCTGCTGCTGTTCAGTTGCTGTAAAGGGAATTGTTTTTTCAAAGTAGAAACAAAAAAATCTATTCTTAAACATTTTAGGAAATGTGTTTTTTTGCATTTTGTTGAGCGTTCGACGTAAAGATACATCTCGTATATGTGCGGTAAATATGAAGCTGTCGCCTGCTGCTTTAAGCTATTGGTCCGTGCAAAAATGGACGATTATCCCTTCTAAGGGGGAGAAGGGGTGGGCAGGTCTACAGCTCACTAATGAATTAAATCTCACTTAACTCATACATGTGGGTTTTGGGCCAGACTATTTCTTGGCTTCGACCAGTTGCCAACCATCCCAGACTCCTGGGAGTTACTGGTTCCAGCCAATAAATCATCTGCTCCGTAAACTCCTGTAAAATATCAACTTCTTTACACACTTTCTTTTTTCTACACGACGCATTTGAAGTTCGTTCAACACCGTGACAAACCAATAAAACAAGGGTTTGTAAATTGATTCGTAATGTGTGTCCGAGGATCTATTCCCAGATAAAAAACATTTCCCACTGATATATACATATTTACACTAAACTACCGTGGCTGTGTGCACTATCGTTGGACCTCTATATGAAGTATGTGTATACCACTTATTACCTGTTTCACCTTATAGATAACCAAAAACTAAGCTCAATTTGTATTATATTTAACTTCTAAATGAAGAGCTGCGGGTATAAAAAGAATAATTGAACTGAGTATAATAATAATTCAAACTTATATAGCGCTTTTCTGAATACACAAAGATGCTCACGTACGTACAGTTACGTTTTATTTTTTTATTGTGATGAGGTAAAAATGTTTACGTACAAAGCTTACGTACGTACGCACTGTACGTTAAGCTATTGCAAGGATGGGTTAAAGTATGAGGAATAAACTTAATTTCTCTATCTCAAACGTCTCCTTTAACAAAAGTAGCAGATAAATAACAATGACCCCATGGTGGATACAGCACAAACAACCTGAGAGCACCTTTTAGGTGCGTTTCTTCTTCCTTCTTCTTCTTCAGAGGTCACAGAACTGTGAGCCGGCAGCATCACCCAGAGAGGAGGTCTCTAAACCACCGTGGCACAGCAGAAGAGGAGAGGGGGATGGGCGCGGTGTCCACAGAGCTGCCAGGAGTAAGCGGTTGAAGTCTGGGTGTCAGTCTGCTGTAACTGATTCATTGGTAATGAGCCCGCTTGCTTGGGCAGAGCGCCAGCGAGCACCGACCGGCCGCCAGAAGAATCCCTTTACGCTCTGGACCTCCACAAAAGGGCCCGGAGGGAGAGAGAGACATTCTCATCCATCATGAAATAGTTCATCCTCAGGGTTCCTGTTGACTGTCGGACATCCACCGCTCCCCTCTGTTGTTGTTGTTGCCCTGGTGTGTGTGAGTCTCCCAGAGTCCTCTACCCTCACCCCACCCCACCCTCCCCCTTTCTCCAGACAGGTCTCCTAACCTCCCTTTAGCCCTGAATCACATCCGTAATCCCATAATGTGTCTGCTTGTCTATTTCCATCACACACACACACACACACATGCATGACACAGCCCTCCTCCCTCTCCTCCTCTACGCTGCCCTCTAACACATCAGGTGCTATTTCGGGCCTTTTTTTCCCCAATGGAGGAAGAAAAAAAAAACTCGAAAGCACAATGAGCAAGATGAGCGATCGTGTTGGTTTTGCAGGATATACCAAGAGCACGAGCAGAAGATGCACCCGAGTGCTCCTGGAAGAGGAATATTACTGACGTGTACGAGACATCTCGGGCAGAGAGCACTCGGGGACACGCAGCGTTTGTGAGGGATTATTAGAGCGAGAGATATCCGGTCTGTCGCTCTGGGAGGAGGTTCCTCGAAAGATTGAGCCAATGAATGAGGGACGCAGCCAGCATGTGTGTGTGTGTGTGTGTGGGTGCGCCATATGGGTCGAAGCGTGTGTGTGCGTGTCTACGAATGTGTGTGTTTGTGTAGCGTGGGGGGAGCTGGGGGAGGGGCTCGGCAATAGCGCGGCCTTCAGACGTGCAGCAGTCACAACACACACGCTTCCATTGTGACAATGTGGTGGCGGTGATAGATTCGGTGCCATTATCCTACATAAACATCCAGCCGGCGCTCTAATAAATCACGCTGGTGCAGCAGCGCCTGCTCAGCTTCACTCAGAGGGCCGAGTTGTAGTTTAATCGTTAAAAAGTTTTTCCAAAAAAAATCAATTCTGGTGTGAAACATTTATTGAAGTGAAATCAGGAGTGGACGGAGACCGCTGTCAAGTGTCTTCTTTCATATTCTCACGAGGGCGGAAAAAGTTTTTTTGTTGTCGACATGCAGGTCAAAGCCATCTCCCCAAATATCCTCTTTTTTTAAAAGACTTACATCTTCAAGCTCCAATGGTTACAGTTTTGAGAATAAATAAACTTTAGTTATAGGTCTATTCATATACTTTATATATTTTTCATATAGAGTTTTTGTTTGTTTGTTTGGTGTGTTTGTCGCCACGTGTCAACAATGTGCATCAATATCATGGGATAAATATAATTGATGCATTGATGTGTAAGTAGTATTTTGATGATATGTTGTGTAGTTATGGTTGTGATTGACAACAAGGCACCCACTGGTTTAATCAACAGCAATGTGTTGCATATCATAATATCACCCGTTGTTTTATGTCAAATCATAATCTGCAAAGTTTAGTAGTTTCTGTCATATAAATACAGTCTAGACGATGATCAATATTTGCCTCTGAAACTTAGTGAACATAACATGGAAGTAGAAGTATTTCCACATGTACGATTCGAATAAAAGTTAAGGTATTTGTTACAGGTGAGAAGAACATGTAACTAAATGACAACTAATCATAATGTTGGTCCATATTCTTTATTAAACTTATGTTTAAAAACCTTTTATTACAAGTTTGACAATATTCAGTGTTTATACCTTTCGCCGACTTTTCTGCTTTCAAGCATTTCTTTGAAAAGTATTCTCATAAGCGATATAACTTCCACAGGTATACAGTGTAGTAATGGGTTACAGATTACTAAAGCGACCTTCCCAACACGGTGTACTTACTTACAACGTGTGTTTTGTCATACCTGTGTGACTGCTGGTCAAGACGAGCCAGACTTTAAGATATAAAGTGTCTCAGCAGTCAGTTGTTTCTCCAGCTGGGAGATGGAAAAAGCAACATTAGCAAGAGCGAGGGAAAAGTACATCAATAACACAGCTAAACACACAAAAAACAGCCATTGTCTCCCTCTCGAACACACACACACACACACACACACACACCGTCCGAGTGACCGAGGCAGCGCAATACTGTTCATGTAAAGCCTGCAGAGCGATTGTTTCTCTGCAAACCAGGGGCGGAACTCCTGAGATGCATACAAACTAAAGCAAGGTAGACCTGGAGGAGTGGGTGGAGGTGGATGGGTGGGGTTAAATGAGTGAAGGTAAATGGCATTGGAAAAGCCCAGTCTGATTCCCACCCCCACCCCTCTGCTTTGAAAGGTTTGCGTGAGGCGGCTTAACGGAACGCCGGGTTGTTTTTCCGCTCCGCTGCTTTCTGGACTGAACTATAAACTAAAGACGACATCCTCTCATTAGTCTGCCCTCTGCGGCAAAGCCAGGCCATTTAGTGTACCCAAAATCCCATTGTTTAATAGCGCGGGTCAAGTCAAAGGTCAACCAAAATATTGATGAACTTTTTTAAGGAAGGGGGAGGAGGAGAGAGGGGGGTGAGGCTTGAAGCTGCGGGGAAGGCAGGCGAGGGCAGGAGGTGCAAGGGCCACAAACACAGCTGTACCCCAGTGCAGAGCCAGCACTTGGGGGGAGAGGGGGAAGGGAAGGGGGGGGGGGCAGAACAATCAAAGTTATGAAGCAGGTGTGTGAAGTTTGCAGAGAGAGAGAGAGAGAGAGAGAGAGAGAGAGCCCCGATAAGACTCTAAAAGTCAACACATAAGACGTGTAGCGGGAAGCCGCTCCGGGTCCCGGGGGACGATAAAGTGTGTGAGACGAATGACCCTCTGAAGAAGCAGCGCAGGCCGGAGGGCTCCAACCCGCACCAGATAGTGTGCAACGGACGAGTGTTATGGATTACACTGTTTGTTTAAAGCCACGTTAGGTGGATTTTGCTAAAGAGGGCCGGCAGGGGTCAAAGGCCGGTGAGCCAAAGGCTATAAGAAGGTCCTCAAAACAACAGCTTTCTCTCTCTGACCGGAGGGAATTACTGCAGACACCAAGCTGTGGAACTCGTGAGACAAACTGTGTTACATGTTTGAGAAGAAGAAGAAGAAGAAAAAGAAGAAGTAGAAGAAGAAGAAGAAGAAGAAGAAGTAGAAGACGAAGAAGAAGTAGAAGTGGAAGAAGAAGAAGAAGAAGTATAAGAAGTGGAAGAAGAAGAAGAAGAAGTGGAAGAAGAAGAAGAAGAAGTAGAAGAAGTGGAAGAAGTGGAAGAAGAAGAAGAAGTATAAGAAGAAGAAGAAGAAGAAGAAGTGGAAGAAGAAGAAGAAGAAGTGGAAGAAGAAGAAGTGGAAGAAGAAGAAGAAGAAGTGGAAGTGGAAGAAGAAGAAGAAGAAGTGGAAGAAGAAGAAGAAGAAGTGGAAGAAGAAGAAGTAGAAGAAGAAGAAGTATAAGTAGAAGAAGAAGAAGAAGAAGAAGAAGAAGAAGAAGAAGAAGTGCATGAATAGATATACGGGGCCTCCACGTCTGCAGTAACGGGTTCTGCTGCTGCAGTGAGAAGAAGAGACGTATGGAAATAAAAGCAAAGACAACCACGGATGGAGGTGCAATAAAATATCAAATAAAAGCTTTTTATTGTCAGCTATATGATCTGAAACACGGTCCATATTTATGCGTGTGGTTCTGTGACGTCCTGACGATGAACTCATTTATTTCTTAGAGCACTGAAGCTCCTGCACTTGTTGCAATTATCTCAAGTGGTATGGTTCTCATGAAATATTCATAATTATATATTTTTGGGGCAACGTGAAAAAGAAAAGGCAGCAGGAAGCAGGACGATATGATTATAATTTATTTTATTTTATCCGAATAGCAATTTTGCTTTAATATCGACTATTTCAATGAGTTGTATTAAAGTGTAACAGACTGTTTCAGGTGTTTTGGGTGCGGCGGATGCTATGTCCCTTCGGGGTTGCCGTAGAGAGAAAAGGTAACGGGAGTTTAGGGCAAAATTACGCGAGTGTTGCGGAGGGCAGAGCGACCCAGGACGCTCGGTTACAGAAGTCAACGTGTGTCCTCAGACTGCGGCTCTGCTGTCCTTGCAAACACGAAGCACGCAAAACAACAACAACGTGGTCACTTGCCGCCCTCGGGCGCGCTCCTGGTGACATTTAACAGCGAGCAGAGCTATTTCCTTCCTCCAGCGGTCAGAGCCGAGCGCCCTTAATTGCTCCAGAAGTCTGCAGCAGTTCGGGAAACACTTTGTGATGTTCCGCGAGCTTGATCTCTGCGGTTCACTCGAGTCTGTGTTTATTCCCGTGTGGAGAAAATTGGTTTACTCGAGTTGTAATTTCGATATGACACTAAAATATTGCCTTGAACGCGCACCGCTGGGGCCGCCTTTGTAGTTTCTTAATGGCCGCTCATTATGGGTTTCGAGATAAGTTCGTTGTTGTCATTAAATGTGACTGAACGCAGAAACAAACATGTCCCCGAACGCACCTTATCTGCTCAGTGGCTGCAGTGGCGGATCAGATGCCCCCCGGAGGCCTCTGCTCACCGGGGCTTCATGGGCCGGCTCGTTTCACCGATAACCATCATCTTGGGAACAAAAACTACAGCAGATCGCTCCCGTGAGCGCGCGCACCCATGGGCTCCCACACAGGGGGGAGGGTGGGAGGGGGGGGGGGGGCTTCATACCTAGACATCAGACACGTAAACTGAAAAAAGCGCTCCTGTGCACGTGAACGCAGCACACACAAAACACACCAAACCGCTCACTTTACAAGTTATTCTAACGTCTAAGCCACTTCTTCAAAAAACAAATAAATATATATAAATGAGACAAAAAAGAAGAAGAAATCCAGCAAGTGGTCGCCGCTGATGCCATTTGATGCGTTTCAGAAAGTGTCTAACAATCCAAGACAGACTTACGTGTCTTCTGTCAAGAGACACCTTGAAATGAAAACTCTTTAAACGTGTGCATGCGTTTACCCAGCATGCAATAAAATAAATATATTAAAACGTGTCTCCCCCCCTCCCTCACACACACACACACACACACACACACTCAAATAAACTATGCGCTAACTATCATAAAAAATACCGTTTTTATTTACTTGTTTACGTAATAATCAGAATAGTTCTGCAGCGACACATTGTTGCAACATCTTCATTTGAACTTTCTCATAATGAGTTAAAACCTACAATTTCTAGAAATTTATTTGGTATTTTTATTTTTCAATTGCAGATTTGTCCGAACGTGTATTGTTACAGAACACCACAACCTTTTCCTTATAGCTGCTGTATCATCTGTCATTGCAAATGATCTCCTCGATGGCTGCATGTATTTTCATGTACATCATTATTTATTGAAGATAAGCAGAGAGCGATCACAACTCTGAACCCTCTTCAGTTCAACTGATTTAAAACTTTACAAACCTGATTAAAATGATTTTAGAAGTTATTTATGGAAGCATGGAAGTTGTAATGTTTTTTTCCGCCGGACCATTATTTTGAAAATCCTCTAGAAAATCACTTAATTTGGGTCATACGGGTCGCATTAAAAGCGAGGCTGCATTTTGCACATTTAAAATGTAAATTCGTTGAATAAAACCTATTAAAATATTTTAAAAAATCACCAACTTTTTTTTTTACATGCTCAAATATTTGGGTGATTCTCAAAAAATATCGACAAACAAAAACAAAAACAAACAGATGTAGCCATTACATATTTTATTCTTAAATCGGATGTCAGTGCATTTAAATAGTACATTTACTGGAGTACTTGAGTATATATTTTAGGTGCATGAGTATTTCCGTTTAAGACATTTTTACACCATTCAGGGATACACATTATTGTTTTTATTGCACTACTCAACAGTTACTTTAAAACACAAGACACAAAACACATAATAATGCACGGTTCAAGATTAAACAACAGCATGTACACGATGTTTTATTGCTCCAATAATATACATACCATCACTCAGAGGTCATTTATGTACTTTGGTTTGAGTTGAGCTGCAGCATTTCTTACAGTGTAATACTTTCTTTACTCGTGATTTGGTAGTGCAGTCATAATAAACTATTCCGGGGAGGCACTGACCAGGATCTGAGTCCTACAGCGTCCGGTGAATATTAATTATTGATCGCTCGCAGCTGCTTATGGTTTATGGTTTGGCATAAGCACACGCGCCCGTGCATGCACGAGCAGGTCTTTTCTGGTGTCCCTTTAAGCAGGATTGTGTGTTTGGATTGTCGGTATTCATAATGCCCCTGTGGTAGGGGGAGAAAAGAAAAGAAACCAGCTCTCCGTGCAAAGGGATTTGCAAAATTGTTGCAATTTAATAAAATTGAGGAAACAGAGATGTCCGAGATTGGATTCATTGGCTTTCCAAGTGAATTATTAATGCAGAGCAGTCAAGTTGATGAACAATGTCTTTAAAAATGGATGTTTTGTTTTTCCATGAACTGTATAAATATGTATTTGTTGTGTGTGTGGGAACTCCGTGTAGGCCTGAGTCGTGGTGGGAGGTAAACTCATTAATGAAAGAGACGTATATGTTTTTACTGCAAAGCTGAGGGAGCTGAGCCCCTCTCCTTCACCGCCGAGCACACATGAATATATTTTATCACAAAAAGCTGGAGGACGACACAAGTCTCTGCAGGATGTAATATTATCAGAACATATTTTAGCAAGAAAAAGTTACGGAAAGTAACTACAGAAATATTTTTGTTTGAATATATATTATTGTTTGTACGTTTGTTGGATTATATAGGGGAATTTGTATTTAATTGTCTTGACAAATTCCTATAATGCAACTGCTAACGTTGACAAACATGTGGGTACTATCCGCTATGGTCTCTGTGTGGTCGAAATATATATATATAAAAAATCAATTTATGTAATGAATTCTCTTTTTAAAAAGCGAAACATATTTTGGCACAGTTGATACCAATTATAAATCCAATAAAGTTTGGCGGAACTGATAATGCAGCCATTGTCCTCTAAACAACAACAACAAATAATTTTCAAACAGATCCAATTGATTACCGATAAAAATAATAAACTTAAAAGTTGAGCAGGAGGTGAAGGGGACAACAAATAAAGCTATACCCCTGAATATTATGTATTAAAATAAAAACTCACGACGAGTGAAAGCAGGTCAGGAACTTTCTGTATGTCATTATTACATTTAGAAGAAACAACTTTTCAGATGAAAAATATTTGCATATTGACATTTTCCAATTAGACGACGAGCACATGTATTTCATTTATTTAAAACGGAACTTTTATTTTGAAAAGAAACCATGGACAAATATAAGTATTTGCTATGAGAACATGTGTGGAGGGATGTCACAGATGGGAGTTGATGTTGTGGCGTAAAGTTACATATGAAAGTTTGTTTAACTTATTCATTTAGCTTGATAGAGTCCGTTTTTTTCTTCTTCTTCAAAACAACTTATTTGAATGTGTGTGTGGCGGAATAAACTCCGTGTGACACTAAGTGACAGTGATATTGGTGACAGCAGAATTATTGAAGCAAATAAAAACAACAACAACAACAACACAGTGCGAATAAAAACAAAACAAAAATAAAACATCAGTAAAGTGGTTGCGCTTCACATGCAGAGTGACGAGTCATAAACCCGTGGTGACCAAAGTGATGCAGGCCGTGTCGCGCGTGCGTGGAAGTGTTTTATTGGCTCAAAGCGGCGGGCCTGCACGCGATGGTTGCGTTTTGGTTGCAGCTCCATAGTTTCTGTTTTGTTTTCTCTCCCAATTGACTGGTCAGGTTCAAAAAGCTCGGTGTCCGCGGGGAGGCTGCGAATGTGGGCCACGACTCCCCCCGGAGCCCCGGGGCGGAGGGAGGACACCGAGAGGCAGAGCGCCGACTGCTCCCGGCGGAGGGAAGCTGCAGCTTTAAAAGCTTCTTCACAAGTCATTACAAAGTGTTAAAAAAGAATGATACTTTAAAAGGCTGGAGGCAGAGGAGAGGAGGGTGGATTTAGACATCCTTGATGTTTAAATACCATACAACGTCCTTATAATTACTCACAACCTTACCTCCTTCAAACACTTCTTAAAATAACATTTTAATATCAGGTCTAATTTAAAAAAACATTATTTGGATTTACTATATTTATTTTGTTAAATTTTAATATTTGTCTCATTCAAATGCTTTAAGTCCAATAATAAAGCAACGCTTTTAATTCTCCACTTTGCCAAATAAATACTCACCTGATGTCTCGAAATACATAAATGTACAATAATTTTCTAAGCGTTGATGTCTCTATCATCAATTAGGGGAAACTAATGGTAAAAATCACATTCACGATAATCCACATTTCTTATTGCCTGCAGCTATTAATGGCAGTCTGCTAATCCTCCACAAGGCCTTCACCGCCTCGTCAGGTCTAGATTATGTTGGGACGGAGGGAAGGGCTTTTCACACCGTTCACTCACGTGGCTTTAAAATGTTGGATGAAAATCAAGCTGTATGCGAGTGATTTGCTTTGTTTCTTTTGGGGTTTACAATGAAATCAAAGCTATTTGGCACCAAAAAAGGGATTATAACACACTCACACTCCATCACGCAGCGTGACCTCTCGCACCGCGCATGAAGTGATCAGGTTAAAATATTGTGATCAAATTCTCTGGGGGACAAAAAAAAGAAAGAAAGAAAGGCGGGCAAAATGGTGCTTTAACCTCCTGAATGAGGCTGGAAACATGATGTCAGACTTCTCCACATCCGAATTAACCTCCGGCCGCGGGCATTGATTTGCAAATCGCTGCCGTATCACCCCCCAGTGACTCCTCGTGCTATTCAGTGCATCCAAGTTCAACAAGCGCTGGTGCTCACCTGCTACATGCTTTGACCGCTGCCAGCTGCCAATTAACACCTATGGCATGTTAATTAGGCCGCGGAGTCTACCACTTCAGGGCCCGTTTTTTCAGACCCTTCACCACAAGTGCTTTTATTTTCACGAGAGCTCATGTGCAATCTGCATATGCGTCTTGCGTGTATGGGGAAACCGTGGAGAAAGCCAACGTGGGACTAGTATAGCTGCAACATGTGAATCAATGGACTGAAAGCATTTGGAGATCGTGTGTAGTTCAAACTATTTGGGCCAATTAGACGACTGCGGGTTATAGATTTATGTCACAGCGGCACTGGTAAAAGGGTAATTGAGTTCAATAAGTCTGAAAAGATATTTACAGCCAGACTGTGAGGCCTTGAAACATGTGTACAAGTACACACGTCTAAATGTGAAGTCTTGGACTGACACATTTGATCAGTCAGCGCGTCATACTTCTTCCAAATGAAAAGCCTTTTTATAAATCCCACATGCGGAGTAAATGAATGCAACATATTCGGTCAAATATTATGTTTAACACCAAAGAAAACCAAAGAAACGTGTTTATTCTCTAATATTAACAAGGACGTTTATCCTGTATACACACACTGATCAGATTCTGCTGCTTCCTCACACACACAAACACACACGGATGAGTAAGACAAACAAAACCGGGCAACAAATTAACAAACCGCTGGCTCTTCTCACGCACAAATCATCACGATTCGTCTTTTGGGAAATCTGGATATCAGTCGGCTCCGGGAATAAACGTACAGGAGAAACCTGCTGGAGGGTTAGACAACGCACAACATGGCATCATTAGTGCCAAAAGGGACGCTGGAGGTGAAGTGGGTGTTTAGGGGCAGCGTCTGGGTGGGTGTCTCTATTGGAGGGAGGGCGGGGGGGGGGGGGGTGTTCACGAAACGTTACTCAAAAAAAGAAGAAGTAGAAAGCACCTAAAAAGGCTTGAGAAACACAATGGCACATCAAAAGGAAAGCGATGAAGACCGTGGCATAATAAGACTCATGAATAAGCTCAGATCCCAAAGGAACAATGTGTGTGAAAGTGTGTGAGGGAGCAGAAGAGAGCGAGAGAGTCAGTGTGTGTGTGTGTGTGTGTGTGTGGCGGTATCTGAAGCCGCGTCCCTTTCTTTTTGTTTAAATCCCAGAATTATTCTTGTATCATCGACGCAGCCGGAGAACGTCCATTTGAAGAGAACATTAATAATTCCACTGCTCCACAGAATAATTGAGTTTCCTGTCGCAGTTTAAAGATGATACTTTTTTTGTGTGTGAACCCGCTGATCTCTGCTCATAACTTAAGGGGGGGGGAACATTTTTTTCGGCTTCGTGTTTCTCATTGTCTCCGCACGGCTCTCAACATGGCGACGGTTAGCAGTTCACGGAGCGACCAGCGCTAACACGGCAAAGAACCACACGCGCTGTTTCTAAGGCCTCGAGTTCGGCTTTGTGACCGCCGCCATCTTGTTTTATTGCCACCAAAAGAGACACGAGGGTCGCGGTTATGGGTTAAGTCGACGAACTTGGCTACGTTGAAGAAAGAAATCACGGTTGGGCCTAAAATAACAAAGTTAACCACGTTACTTCACGAAGATATCTTCAAATATATAAACTAGAACGGGCACTCGGGAGAGCGCATACCTTTGCATATCACGAGATTGGGCATTGAATTATGAACATTTTGGCATTAGTTGCATGCCAATTAGATAGAAATTGGTAAAAAGAAGATTTTGACCTTTTCATGACCTTGACCTTGACATTTGACCCGATCGATCCCAACATCTAATCAAATGGTCCCCGGATAATAACCAATCATCCCACCAAATTTCATGCGATTCGGTTTAATACTTTTTGAGTTATGCGAGTAACACGCATACAAATAAATAAATACACGGCGATCAAAACATAACCTTCCGCATTTTCAATGCGAAGGTAAAAAACATATTTGGACCGCTGGTCTCCTGCAAAAGCAGTTCCTCTGACATTTGAATGGTTCACTCCATCACTTGTTCAGTGGCTTCACACTCAGACTACGAGATGGAGCCGTGACTCCCGAGGTCAAGAACAAGTGTCAACAGTCAACAGCGTCACACATGTGTCCAGACGATGCACAACATCCTTTGTTTATTTGTGTTTTTACGAGTAAATGACACAAGTGGAATAATATCTCCGGAGGATCATTTTTTATCCAAGTGTCTGTAGCCTGAATAAACACTTTTAATTAAACGTTGGAGCGCCAGATGTCGTTGAGGAGTAAATGCAGAGCTGCAAAGTACAAACACGGAGGAGAAATAGTCATCTGGGTTCTGTATTCTCACACAGCGCTGTGACTCATTAGCCGTGTGCTTCATTGTTTTTTTGAGAGGGGTAGCGGGGGGGAAACATTTCTACGTTTTCCTCCTCCGTTTTATGGTTCGTCCACAAATAACTTGAGTGGCCCCTGCTAAGAGTTGACCCCCCCACCCCCTTTTTCTGCATCGTATGACATCATTCCCCTATTGTGGGGCGATTGCTGCAAAGGAAAGTGATCCCGAGCCAGAAGTTAAGGGATACCACTTCACTCCCTGCTGTAAACAACGAGAGGCCAACCTACTATTAGCAGAAACTGTGGGGATGTTGGGTGGGAAAAGGCTCTTTTTGTTGTGTATACGGAGAGTCAAACAAATTGTTCTGAGTGACCAAGTCTTTACCGTGTTTATATGCAAGCGGTGTGGTTTTTACGTTGTGAAATGTAGCAACGGAGGGCAAAGAAAGCAAGCGAAGGTTATTGATCATAATGCAAAAAAAAATGTTCCCCAGAATAAACAACAACAGGTGATCTTTCAGCCAGGAGGCCGCTGTTTGTTTCCTGTGTCAAACAGGAAGTCGACAATGACCCTAACGCTCTAATAGGGTTAGAGGGTTAGGGTTAGGGGTTAGGGTTAGGGTTTAGGGTTTAGGGTTTAGGGGCATGGTTATGGTTAGAGGGTTAGGGTTAGGGTGAGACAGTGTCACAGTCACATAACCTCCAAAACGATTGAACGTAAGGTTCTGTATACCCCAACTTCTTGGAGGTAGTATTATTCTTCATTCCTACTTGCAAAATTAATTTAAAAAAAGATTAAAAATAACAATGACTTATTGGTCACGGAACTTCAGTCACACCTCTGAAGTCATTTCAACCCAAAGGAAGATATTCCCGAGTCATTTTGTTGGCTATAATGAGCCGTTTCCTGTGAAGAAGAAAAAGACAAGGCTGTATGCGTGCCAGATAAATGCATGAAAAAATAAGGGTAACTGTGTTGTAAGATACCGTACACACCTTTGAGTGTGTATTCAATGGAGTCAGTGCATAAAAACATTGAATTTGTATGCATGAAGGAGTTTATGCTGATCTGTTCTCCAAGCGCTTGAACTTACAGGCCGGCTGGGGTAAGGCTGGAGGAACAGATACAGGGAAGCTAGTCCAAGAAATTCATGCCGAAGTTTGGGTTTCGATGGCTGGGAAGCAAATAGATGAGCACCGTTGCAAGAATCTAGAAATACACCTGGTGGACAGGAGCAGTACTGCAGTGGAGGAAGTGGGAACGTGGCGGGACGGGAAGGGACTGAATGAAGCTCAGGTTTACCATTCAAGGGTCCAACCGCCTCGGGGATGATACTCCTTTTGAACTGCTTAGGATGGAAAGAGGAATCGTCTCCCCGGGGGAGTCAGAAAGGGGGAGACGTTGGACCAGTCCACGACGTTAGAGTGCAGTAAAGTGGAGGAGTGAAGTTAAAAGTGTCCCAAAAGCAATAAAACGTAGAGTTGTTCCTATTATTATATTTTAGTTTTCCGACGTCTTGTGTCAGCAATGAATAATAACAATAATGATAATACAACATTGCAAATATTTCAGCATCTGCTGCTTTGTAATTCACAGTTAAAGACATGAGAAATCATTTTTTTTAAAGGGAGTGAGACAGCTAAATTGATCATAAGGTAAAAGTCTGTTTGTGAAAAGATTGATATGATAAGTTTGGGTCGTTGCCCTGTGACTCTCAGGTTGGTTTTTCAAAGCCCAGAGAGGACAAAGGCCAAACCCCCTCCGGACCTTTCATTCATCAGGACGTCAGGGTGAAGCAGTCCAGCTCCTCGTGGGTTCAAAGATCTGAGCCGGAGCTGGAAACCAGGTCTGACTGAACTGCAAGAGGCAGCAACTTAAAATCAATTATGAAGCTGAAACCGACAGTTTGAGTAATTGCCAGAGCAATAACATGTAAATAGTCGTTATATACCTCGTGCACTTTTTAAATGTGTATTTTCATACTTTCATCATTCCAAATAATGTATGCCAGCAGGATTTCACCTCATTTGGAAATAATATTATAAACACCTTTTGTAGTTGTCGTTGTTTCTATTATTATTGAAAATTGGTTTACGTTACGGTCTGAGATCCGACAGCAGGCACGGTGTGGAGTTTCCACACACACACACACACACACACACACACACACACACCTCAAAAGCACAGGACCGGGGACTTAAGTGGCAAACACTCTGCAGGCCTGCCCAATTTTCAAGGCGATTTCCTCACATGAGAAAGAGCGGTCTGTGAATAATTGTGGTGCTCTTCATGCTTGTGATAATAATGTTATTCTAACGGGGTGAAAGTGGTACAAATAGTGGAAAAAACACTTAAGAAGAAGAAGAAGAAAAAAAACACAGAGAGAGAGAGAGAGACATTAGGACGACCACACATTCTAACTTACTGCCAAATTACTCATCTATTATGGGGTTTCATTTACTCTGACAATTAAAGTAAAGTTAGTGCTTTGGTAACACCCGTTTCTCTCCCCCACACACACATACACACACACACACACACACACACACACACACACACACACACACACACACACACACACACACACACACACACACACACACACACACAGTGGGCTTAACGTTACACATACATTTTTATTTGTATATGGCTACATACAGTACATGTTCGTCATCTCACACCTAGAAGTCAAGTTTGGTAATTGCTTCTTAAACATGTCACACACACACACACAGACACACACACACACACACACACACAGTGATGAATACTTTGATTTTGTGGTGTTTAGAGGGGTCACTGAGCTTTACATTACACATACATATTAATTTGTATATGGCTACATACTGTACATGTTCTTCATCGCACACCTAAAAGTCATGTTTGTTAATTGCTACTTAGACATGTCACACACACACACACACACACACACTCTCACTTTCCTTTAAATATGTGCTATTAGTCGTTATTCTAGTACACTTGTAAGAAACACATTAAACGAGCCATTAGCCTTCATTACTGAAACCACTGACTCGTGTCTCCGATCCGTTGACCAGGTTTCTAACTCCATGAGGAAATCACCCGCTTCACACAGAATTTTAAATTCTACATCAAACTTTTTTTTACAAATAACTTCACGCGGGTATCTGCATCACGCACTATATTCCAAACTAAAAACGTATGTTTTGTACGTTGTTTACTAAACCCTGACCTTGAAGGAGCACACTCAATTATCAATCAACCTGCACCCAGAATGCACCTGTGCAAACACCAGAGACCAATTAGATCTCTTTGAATCCTTTTCCTCGTGTTGAAGTGGTGCAGGATGGGCAGACAGGATGTAATTCCAACGGACTGTATGTTGTTTACAGTACTTTGCGGTAATTACGTCCACGCACGAGTATCGAGAATAAACACATTGCGTTTGTGTTCGTCGTCTTTATTTACAGCATGACGCAAGGAAACAAGCCAGGAACCTTTTTATAAACTTTATATTAGATTAGATTAGATTAGATTCAACTTTATTGTCATTACACATGTACAAGTACAGAGCAACGAAATGCAGTTTGGCATCTAACCAGAAGTGCAACAGAAGTATCATAATAAATACATGATATACAGGTTATAAATAATGCGGAGATATAAATATATATTTCTGGGGTTGCTAAACTAGTGCAAATATTCAGTGCATATTAACTCGACTTATATCAGTGAGCAGTTGGCATGTGGAGAGATTGAACTATGTATTTGCTGTTTCCGTGTCTAATTGTGATGCAAAAATAGGATTTTCAGCTGCATTTGAATGAAGTCTTTGCTTTTGCAAAGGATGTAATATTATGTTTTTATTTTGTTTCCACGTTTCTGTTTTTTTGTGATTCGACGAAACGGGGCCGTGGTTTCAGATATTGTGTTTAGCGAGAAAAAAGAAGATAGAGAGTCGGCTGGTGTGTTGATAGATGTATTCATGAAGTAGATTGTCCAAGCTGGATGTTATGTGGGTCAGTGGTTTGCAGGGCCATCTTGCAATCAGAGGGTTGGCGGTTCAATCCCTGCCCTAGTCCATGTGTTCATGACCAAGACACTTAACCCTGAGCTGCTCCCTGTAGCTGTTTCTCCTGTGTATGAATGTAACATGATTGTAAGTCGCTTTGGATAAAAGCATCAGCTAAATGTAATATGAGTAATAATATAAGTGATGATGTATCTCAAGCTGATGCGTATTGGAATCACACACACACACACACACACACACATATAAACACTACCGTTCAAAAGTTCACTTAGAAATGTCTTTATTTTTCAAAGAAAAGCACTGTTTTTTCAATAAAGATAACATTAATCAAAAATACACACTATACATTGTTAATGTGGTAAATGACTATTCTAGGTGGAAACGTCTGGTTTCTAATGAAATATCTCCAGAGGTGTATAGAGGCCCATTTCCATCAACTATCACTCCAGTGTTCTAATGGTACATTGTGTTTGCTAATCGCCTTAGAAGACTAATATCTGATTAGAAAACCCTTGTGCAATTATGTTAGCACAGCTGAAAACAGTTATGCTGGTGATATAAGCTATACAACTGGCCTTCCTTTGAGCTTGAAGTTTGAAGAACAAAATTAATACTTCAAATATTAATCATTATTTCTAACCTTGTCAATGTCTTGACTATATTTTCTTTTCAATTTTCAATTCATTTGATAAATAAAAGTGAGTTTTCATGGAAGACACGAAATTGTCTGGATGACCCCAAACTTTTGAACGGTCGTGTATCTATATTCAGGCTAAGAAATCCAAGGGTTTAAGACTCAGTCACCTCTCTGTTTAAGCTCTATATCTGAAGATGAGATGAGGATAAGATCACAGTAGTTTGCGGGAGAATGCAATATTGTAAACCTAAAACCAGGAACTCGTGATAAGCGCGTACATCTGCTGTTAAATGATTTCCATTGAGCCGGATGAGTCAATAACCGTGTTTTGACTCTGTTTGTGAGCGAGTGGGCGGAGAGAGGAAGCATGTGTGTACGCTTCCAATGTTTTGTCTGTGGTTTGTGTGCTCAGACTGATCTCCCATCCTGTCTGCGTACATACGCTGTGTGTGTGTGTGTGTGTGTGTGTCATAACTCAGAGAGTGCTCCTCCGGCTGTCTGTGTATGAACTGAATAATGCATCAGGAGATTCCCTTCCTCTCACCCTCTTGTCTCATTCCTTCTCCTTATCTTCGCTCATCTTACCTAACCGCTCAGATCATTCGCGCGTTTTTCTAATATTCACCTAGCTGAGTGACCGTTGTCCTCTGGCACATCCCCTGGCGTCAATCTAGACCCCCCCCCCCTCCTCTCTCTATCACTCAGCCCCTCCCGAGCCTACTCATGCGTACGGCAGTGGGGCGAATGTGCCGAGCTCTCTGCACGCAATCGTGCTGGGATCGCGCGAGAAGGCCGGCAGACCCACATGGCCGCCGCGGAGCGACGGAGGAGAGGAGCGGCGCAGAGGGGAGGGGTGTAAAAAAAAAAAAAAGAAGGAAAGAAATCCCCACTGCCCCTTTCACCCACGACAAGGGCTCAAGCGAAACCGTGGCGACGCTCCACACTGACG
The DNA here is from genome assembly GCF_029220125.1 of Pseudoliparis swirei. Classification (NCBI taxonomy): domain Eukaryota; kingdom Metazoa; phylum Chordata; class Actinopteri; order Perciformes; family Liparidae; genus Pseudoliparis; species Pseudoliparis swirei. Next base: position 18,654,997 of record NC_079402.1, on the reverse strand, counting down.
AGATTTTCTTTTTTTTCACCGCCGTCGTCGGGGTCAATCAGGCGGGGTCGAGGTGAAATGGCTGCCGCTCACGCAACGCAAGAGAGTGCGTGTGTGTGTGTGTGTGTGGGGGGGGGGGGGGGGAGCAGGGTGACAGAACGCACCAAGAAAAACAAACAAGGCCGAGCAGCTTTCCGTTCATTTCGGGGGGCTCCTAATGAAATCTGTAGCCCAGAAATCCCCGGGTGATATTTTCTTTTAAACACGTTGATTTAAAGTGGTGATTAGCGCGCAGGCTGCGGGGAGGAGAGAGAGAGAGCGGGTTTCAAATCACACCCATCACTCTTTCTCTTTTCATTTTTCGTTTCTTTGGCGTCAGTCCTCAAAGGCTGGCAAGCCTGCTAACCTCCCCCCCCCCCCCCCGTGCTCTCCACACCTCTGCCGATGCCGAGGTCTCATTTCAGGGGGCAGGTCGTAATGAAGACCTCGCCCTCTGATGTATGTTCCTCCGGGGCGGCGGGCCGTGTGGGCCCGGGCCGCCGAGCCAGCGAAGGCCTCTCCATTACAGACGGGTTAACGTCTCGTGTCAAGCTTCGGCCGCCACGGCTGCAGTTGTGATAACAATGTAATGACTTTCTACCTCTGATTACCAAAGAGGCAGAAACATGCAGGATCAAAGTCAATAAAACAGAGTAGCACCTTTGGCTGGAATAATAAACCCCTTTAGAAGTGGTGCATGCTGGGAGGATTACTCATATTTTTTCATCTAATTAGGACAATACATCATTTACATTTCACATGGTGGAACGGGGGGCCAAACGGAGAGGCCCGGGTTACTCAACATGGGGTAAAGCTCACGAGGAGCCAAGGAAAATGAATTGAATACAGGAAATATACACAGTATGTTCAATTATTTGAACAAAAACATGACCATTTTGTTAATGGATGCATGTAATTGCAGCTCCCATCATGAGTCATAAAAGACAGGAAATGAGTCAAAATGTTTCGCAGTTTCTTCTTTAAATGGAGAGTGTGTCATTCTGTTTGGATATTGGATTCTAGATGTGTGTGTGTGTATCAGAGGGTGCAGGTGTCTGTGTGTGTGTGGTCCCGATAGTAGAGGTGCTGGCGGTATGGGGGTGAGGGGCCTTTGAGTGGGGAGGCCTCTTGGAGAACCATCACTCGCGGGGTGAATATCTGTTTCCCATCTTTCCCAAGTGGCTCTTGAGCAACTGCGGGATTCCCCCCATTCCATCTTCAAAAAGGAGGAAAAGGAGTTTAGAGAAAGCCCACTCTTATGAAATTACAAGTACTTGAAAAGAGCTAATGTGGTCTTAATTGTCTCGCTGCGTTTGACAATGGGTGCAAGTGGAAGCCGTGGGGTCGCAGGGGGTTCTCAAGCATGTTTCACATCACAATGGGGACTTGGACAGAAAATTGGCTCGGCTACGTCGCGCGTCTTTGTTGTCTTGAACGGGACGAGGAGGTGCAAGGCCGGGGTGAGGCCCTTTTTTTTATTTCATAAAAGAAATACTTTGAATGACAAGCTTGAATCCGGAGTTGGATCTGGCCCGATCACACAGGCTTCAAGCTCGGCGAATGAATGGATAGTTTCTTTGCAGCCCAGCTGGAAAACATCCGAGGCTGTTGAATATCGAGCATTGTTCCAATTTTTTTCTTTTCTTTAAAAGAAGTAAAAATGAAAGTATGTTATGTTTACCCGACAAGGAACTCAAGGCTGTGTGGATTTTGAATGTTGTCGGCCAGGAACCAAAGTTAACAAGCGTTACCAGCTCAACATCCTCATGGAAAGCAGCTCAGGGTGGATGGGTCAAAATAAATGTGTGACAGTGTTCAACTTGCTTCTTTCCTACAGAGTTAATGCCACTTTCTTATAACCACGACCACGACCTGTTCCTGACCTCAACCAAGTGGACAGTGTGTGGATGCAGATCACAATGGGATCTGGTTGGTATTAAATCTGAACACAATAGATCCACTCCAGCCTGGGTGAAGGGTGCTTTTCAAAGATCCTGCAGTTTACTAATTGTAACTATATTTGTCAAGTTGTAGTTTCAATACTACCATAAATATAGAGCAGTCCTACCGAGGAGACTGATCAGTCATATGAATACATCTGAAGGGATTGAAAAAAAAGATATTAAAGGTGTTTTCTATGTGACTGGGAGCGTTTCTGTTGCCTATCAACAGCTCTCCATACGGCCACGGCTGTGACAGCGTTTACCTGATGGTGAGTGCGACGAAGTGAGCGGCTGTCACCGCCATGTGACAGAACGGCAACCCTGAGGGGCACTAACATGCACGAAGCGTGGCTGTCCTGCAACCGCAAGGTAGCTGGTTCGAATCCCTGGTCTGCCTAGACACTAATCCCCAAGTTGCTTCTTGGGTGCTTCACAAAAAAACACATACAGTATGTCTAATATGTAATATGATGATTGTTAGAACAGTGACTTCATTCTACACTCAGGTAGACATCGTCATTCTATATATACACTACCGTTCAAAAGTTTGGGGTCACTTAGAAATGTCTTTAATTTTCAAAGAAAAGCACTGTTTTTTCAATAAAGATAACATTAATCAAAAATACACTCTATACATTGTTAATGTGGTAAATGACTATTCTAGGTGGAAATGTCTGGTTTCTAATGAAATATCTCCATAGGTGTATAGAGGCCCATTTCCATAAACGATCACTCCAGTGTTCTAATGGTACATTGTGTTTGATCATCGCCTTAGAAGACTAATGTCTGATTAGAAAACCCTTGTGCAATTATGTTAGCACAGCTGAAAACAGTTATGCTGGTGATATAAGCTATACAACTGGCCTTCCTTTGAGCTTGAAGTTTGAAGAACAATATTAATACTTCAAATATTAATCATTATTTCTAACCTTATCAATGTCTTGACTATATCTTCTATTCAATTTTCAATTCATTTGATAAATAAAAGTGAGTTTTCATGGAAGACACGAAATTGTCTGGATGACCCCAAACTTTTGAACGGTAGTGTATATACACTATATTACTATATTTTTACAGTCCTAATAGTTTATTGTTATTATATAAATGCTCTTCGTGTCGTATATGCACCTTTTAGCAGAAATGTAGTTTTTTCTTATCCTGTTAATCATTTCACAACCATTCCTGTGAAACCTAGAACACGTCGCGGTGCTTTATTGTAGAGCGTTCACTAACTATAACTCTGCTGTCACGCTCTCCCTGTGTGAAATATGTCTGAGGCAAAAATCTAAATAGTTCAGGACTGTTTATCACCGGGGAAAAAAGAACAAACTCCTCTTCAGGCTTCCTGCAGATGTCGATCTCCTGCACCTCAAAACGAGTGATCTTTCTCGAGGCGAGCTCGTTGGAACCCACAGAAACCCGAAAAACTGGGGCGATCCCCAAAGCTATGTATGGCCACCCCTGCTGCAGGATTTCTCCTTTGCCAGCTGCTCAAGCCTAATTAGCCATTTTGAGAATCACCGCGCCAGAGGAGCTGCGTCTCCATGTATGTGAATTTCCCTCTGCAGTCATTCACTGCGGCGTGTTTCCCACCCTGCGCGACTGCGAATCTGCATATGGCGCACATCTGGGGCCTCCATTCATGAACATCCAGGGTACTGAGGCGGTTGTCTGATGAGGGGCACACACAAGGGCCCTTTTTCTGCGTACTGTGTGATCGACTCGATGTTGACAGAGAGACGGTTTGAGAAATAAATGTGCCTGCGACCCCCACGGGGCTCAATCAGATTGGTATACACAAGTGCTTTTGTTATGTTCCTGTTTAACTGGGAGACGTGTCTCGATTGCATCTCGCGGCACGAGCTGAAACAATGAGAACAGTTTGTACCGTTTGATTATTTGAAAAAACGAAATCAAAGACCGGGGCCCTTTTTGGGGGTTTACATGGTTTACGGCTTACAAAAATAAAGAGACGGATCCACACACACACACACATACTCACTCGCACACAAAATGCAAACAAAATCATCTAATTGGATTAGGGCAGCTCTTTGGGCCGATTCACTGACCATGGAGGCCTTGTCCTCTGGTAAGTAGGGATCTAACCAGCGCTGGTTGTCTGTACACTGACCTGCACAGTCGCTGAGTGTCCACTGACACCTGACACAGCCGGCTTATTCTCCCCACTGATCGCGTAGACCACCGTCCCCTCTTTAGTTTGGGTGCAGTGGGCCGCGTACACATAGGCCAAGCAAGTCTGTCACCCTCCGTCCACCCACCTCTCATTAGGACCAGACAACCTGTTTCTGTGCAGATGAGGACTCTATGCGGGTGGCGGCTCAGGGGTTTCCCACTCACTGTGTCTCCCCGGATGATAGACAATAATTAGGCCCGGGGCTGTGCTGAAATACCCCCAGAGTCTGGTTCGGGTTAGATTTATACAAGCATTTAACATTGTGTGGCTTTGAGAACAATTTGGAAAAAATTATACCCCACCGTTAGCGGTCTTAAGTTGCGGTCGTTCCCCATCGCACAGAGCATGTGTCGCAGCATGAAACCTGCATGATATTAATAGCACGCACGGCAACAAATTTGGCAGGGAGGTGGCTTTGTCGGAGACCCCACCAGCAGCGCTGCAGACTTCCCAGGCTTTTGGACCAACCTGTAGCAAACCGAGTCAACAGGTTTTTAGAACGGTTTAGAGGCTAAATCTGGGATTCATTAAGCGCTCCGTTGCCCTCGAAAGGCTCAGATGGAAGGACGGAAATATCATGAATCAACTTTCAGAGGAATCGCAGAGAGAGAAAACACCGTGGATCAAAATGAATCAAAACTTGAAGACCTTTTTGTGAAGCAATGCAATCATCAAGTGCACTTCATTTCACACAAATGCCCCCCCCCCCCCACCCCGAGATCCCTGGGACTACTTTCTCCACTGGACACAAGCGCTATGGCACACTATAACTTTAACGACACTTTAATAATAATAATAATCATTTATTTTATATCGCGCTTCTCAAGACACCCAAAGTTGCTTTACAGAGTCAGAGTCCAGTCATCCCGGTGGGACTATTTTCCTGGCGAAAATTATCAAATGTAACATACTTTTTTTTGGAAGAGATTGTGTGTGTGTGTGTGTGTGTGTGTGTGTGTGTTTCTGTGGTACTTCCGTAATCGGGGTGTCTGCTACTGTGAGGCTGTGTATTACAGTAACTCTCCTGGTACAAATTGAACATCTGACCTTGTAAAAAAGACACTTGTGTGTGTGTGTGTGTGTCTTGTCACATTTTAGAATGATTTGATTCTAGACTGTGATCACATTCAGGATCAGATCTTTTTGCTTATACTACTGAAGACCACTGAAGTAAGTATTATATACGGGTTTAAAGAACCACAAACGAGGACCGTATCTGAGAAAGATGCACAGACAACCTCTCTGACCGGTCCTTCTGCCTCTGAGTCTACCACGGGTCCGGTTCTGCGACCCCCTCATGATCAAGTGTAACGCACTCCAGAACCACAGCCACGAGGAGAGGGTCTCCCACACGAAGAGCCTGGTAAGCCAGACGATGGAGGGCCCCCGAGGGCCCCGAAGGCTTCTGCCCGGACTTCAAGAGCACCGGGAAAGTGTGCGCTAAAGAACCTGCAGAGTAGTTCTGCGACAAGAGGACGCTGCAGTCATTGATGTAATTACAGGACTCGGTTATGGGGCGGCCATCGTCCGGGCTTTACAGGCCCACATCACTGAATCCAAGAGAACCACTCAGAGCTCACCATGAACCAAACTCAGAGTCCACATCATACTCTGCCACTACTGACATTCTCATCCATGGCCTCATAACCTCCAGACCTGACTATTGCAACAGCATCTTCTTTTCTCCCAACCAAATCCTGAAACTTCAGTATGTTCAGAACCTCCACCCGCCACTATGAACACGTCACCCCGGTCCAACGCAACCTTCACTGGCTCCCAGTCAAGTTCCGGATAGACTTTAAGATATTACTCGCCGGCTACAAAGCCCTAAACAACCCGGCCCCTCCCTTTCAGACCTCCCCCCCCCCCTCTCTAGAACGCCCTCCCCATCCACATCCTACAGGCAACCAGCAGTAGTGTATATCTTTAAAAACTTCACAAGAGTAGTAGTACACATCTCAACAAGCCAACATCAAACGTTGAGAGTATTTTTGTTGTTAGATACATGACACTAATCATATTTACCCCCACACACACACACACACACACAGCTCACCAACTAAATGCCATGTGATCGATCTCTTTTTCGGCACACATGCTCATCCCATCAAATTCCGGTCAGAAGAAGTGGGGGATGATGGGCGGAGAAGCGTCCCATGTTCCTCTCCTTATCTTTTTGACACGCTGTGATTCGCGATGCGAGCGGAAGATCGGTGCGCGTTAAATGCCGAGCGCGGCCTCGGCGCTCCCCTTCGACTTAGCCGGTGGTCCGTATGAATTACGGTTTGGGGAATGTTTTGTGCATGCGTGTGTTTTTAAACTTTTAAGGGACAGAAAGAACCGCTCTTGACAGCGCTATCCTGAAAGCATCCATTACGTCCTGCCTCATGTGCCGTCTACGAAACACCACATGTTGCTGGTCAACAGCAAGAAAAATATGGCTATCTAAATCACTTGTGGCAGGTTTACGGCGCACTTCCCTCGCTGCGTGTCTGTCCCGCTCTCTCTGTGTCTGCTCTTGCACAAACACACACATAATAAACACATATATAAAATCATCACATGCAGATGCATACGCGGCCGCCATCATTCAGGGAGATAAACGGACCGTGGACGGCGGAGGAAAACACGGTTGTCTTTTGTTTCCCCGTGCGATTGAGTTCATGAAAGGGATCACACGAGTTTAAAACGTCTTGACGTAATATGTGAAGCTGACATCCGTCGACAGTGAAATGAACGGCACATTTCTACCGCCATGAATTCGAAATGCACGATGAATTATCTCTGCAGAGCATTAGAAAAAGACCGGTCAACAAATCACATGAAAGTCCAAAAACAACAATGGTTTAATGAAAAGCAGTGTGTGTGTGTGTGTGTGTGTGTGTATAAAAGCCAGATATAGTTTTCCTCTTTGCCATAGAACTAAATCAAAAACACATAATTGAAACACACTGCCTACTCCAGTTTGAGTATTTTTTTTAACTGAGGTAATTACGCAATGTATCCTCATACTACGGTTTGTATGACATCGTACGCCCAGCCAGCCACACAAGTAACGGCTCGTTTCATGTCATTCAGTCTTTTCAAAATAAACTACTTTCTTCACAGAATTTTTTTGTAACGAGTCAACTTGTGTAACTGAAGTACACAAGTTGTCACGCATGTGACAAATAAAATCTACGTTGACTTCTCGCTTCACATGGGGAACGACCTGCGGTCCCCTTGGGTGAGCGATCGGCGTTTGTTTATTCATGTTGTCGTTCTAAATTGTACGATTAATGATGTATTTCAGTGTATTTTCAGCAGATTTATAGCAGTTGGAGGAGGGATCTCGATTGTAATGGTAGTTTTGCCTGTGAATGTTAGATTTTATACTGTGCAAGGATAAAAAATAATATTTTTTCATTCATTGCTTCTCCATTTGATCTGGAATGGTAATATAGTATAATTTATATGACCTTTATTTAACCAGGTAAAATCAATTGAGAACCAATTCTCATTTACAACTAGAACGGGCACTCGGTAGAGCGCATACCTTCGCATATCACAAGATTGGGCATTGAATTATGAACATTTTGGCATTAGTTGCATGCCAATTGGATATAAATGTAACACCCTGTTCTGTTTCTCCTGTGTTCCGTGTCTCCGATGTCTCCTCTGTGTCTTCTCTGTCTTAATTGTTTAATTCCCTGCACCTGCCCTCAGCCACTCTTGTCTCGTTACTGTCTGATGTCGAACACCTGTTTCCCCCCCTATATATTGTCAGTCTTTCCCTTGTCGGATGTTGGATTGTCGTCTATAGTTCCGTGTCCTTTTCCCGTCGTCCTGTCCGTGTTCCTGGTTCTGCCTGTTGACCCTGCCTGCCCTGAACCTGGATTCTCTGTCTGCCCCTTTTGGACCTCTGTTTTTGTAAACTGTTTTGCCTCATTAAAGATTTTTTTGTTTTTTAAATAACAAAAAAAACACTCTTTAATGAGGCAAAACAGTGAGGAGACACGGATCACAAGAGAAACAAAACAGGGTGTTACAATAAATTGACTATGCTATGGTAAAAAGAAGATGTTGACCTTTTCATGACCTTGACCTTAGACCCGATCGATCCCAAAATCTAATCAAATGGTCCCCGGATAATAACCAATCATCCCACCAAATTTCATGTGATTCAAGAAGTTTTTGACCTTTTTCATAACCTTGACCTTTGACCCCATCAATCCCAAAATCGGTTTAATACGTTTTGACTTATGCGAATAACACGCACGCACGCATGCAAATACACGGCGATCAAAACATAACCTTCCGCATTTTCAATGCGAAGGTAATGATGACCTGGCCCAGAGTAGCACAGTCCACACAAGTGACACAAACAGCACAGAGACAATATACATGAGAAAATGGCTAAAGACAACATGGGTAAATGAATAAACATTATGTACCAAAATAAACAATAAAATACATTTTAAAAATGTATGAAATTGACTTACAATAGATTCTTAACATCTTACATTTCAAAGAAAACTAGATATATGCATTTAAGCTTTTGGTTGAGGAGATATTTGTCCATTGTTCCCCATTTGTGTTTCTTTCTGTTCAAACTAAGGACATTCACACACCAATGTGTATATAGTTGTAGCTTCCGTGGTTCCTCTAGCCAGGAGCTTTAGCTGGCTTCACTGTTCCTGAGAGAAAAGTCTCTCTTCCCTGCAAAATAAGTAAAAAATGTGCGAGTGTGTGACCTCAAAATTGGAGCCAGCCCTGCTCATTAAACCAAAGAATAAAAGTTCAGTAAAACTAATTCAATTACCCACCTAAACAATGTTTTGAATCAATTATATAAAACGTAATGTGTCCTCAAGATTCAGTTTGATTGGTCCCTGTTGAAAGAGCCAAAGTCCATCATGCCACAGACCAGTATGGGATCTAAATATCTGTCACTCTGCGTTATTAAAGCACTCCATCAAGAAAACTGGCCCAGAAAAACCAGGAATCTTTAAATCCGGGACCAGGATACAGGGATACGTCGTAGAGAATCACAGCCGTAGGTTCAAGTATGATAAGACGTTAAATATACGAAGGAAACCGATACCCTTCAGAGGTCTCATGGTGTCCATATTGGTGTATATATATATTCCCAAATGCTGAATACTCTTCAGAACCGGAGGTTTGCCGCCCGATAACCACTGGCTGATGATCATCACAGATAGTCATTTGATCTATTGTTAGTTTATGAATATTGACAGAGCAACATCGAAGGTTATACAAGTTTTGATTGCCTCTAAACGGCTCTCAACATGGCAACTGCTCATAGCTAGCGGTGCTCACGATACAAACTACAACAAACATGCTGGGATTACAACACACACGGAGGGAGCGTGACATCAATTCTCTATACCTTTAATAGCTATTAGTTGATATCATATTAATGCTCTGAATATGGTGGATTTCGCTCGTCTTTGGGCACTTACAGACACATTCGTCACATAAAATAATAATTCACTATTTTTTAATGCCTAATCATACTCAACAGTTCTCACTGTGCAGAAAAGACCCAAACGCAGAAAGTTGAGGAGACAGTACCATAACTTTAGTATTTTAATGAAATGCAGCTGACAGTTGACAAGAATCCATGCAGGCAGGTGACTGGAAAAACAAAACGCTCCACAGCACCGATGACGAACTGATGACGAACAAAGGATCCGTGGGCTGGTGTTTGATTGGGGAAGTGGTGACAGGTGCGCGCGAGGTCTGGCGGCTGCAGCGCTAACGAGCGTCAGGTGAAACTAATCAGTGCGGGGCAAACAAAATAAAACAGGAAAAACACTAAATGTGAATGTAAGAAAGGAAAGAACATGGAGCAGGGCAGAATATGGCCCACATTTTTTTTTACACAGACTTAGGTTGTCGCTTCTGAAAGACGCTGATACGTTTGTATAGAGCAGGGGTCAGGAACCTTTTTGACTGGGAGAGCCATAAAAGCCAAATATATTTCATTGAGAGCCATATCGTATTTTTAACGGATAATAAATTAAATATGTCTTGCTTTTAATGCGACTTCTGGTACTGCATGATGCTACGGGGGTGGGGGGGGTGCAGCTGACTTTTTCTTTGGTCCGCTCCGATGCGTGCACACGCCGGCATCGGAGCTCTGCGGCGTGCGAGACGGCGAGCCGAGAAGTGTTACCGCGACACGTAGAGACAGAAATAACATGCTGTTGTGTAGATACGATCAATAACAGACGTTTAGTTTAATAAAAGAACAAAGACGTCTTTAAGAAAAGGACCTGACATTACTTCTGCTGTAATCTAGCGCGATAGAGAAAATTACAGGGGGGCGGGCGGAGATTTTTATTTTTTTTTCAACTCAAAATTGTCTGCGAGCCATATGCAGTCACCAGAAGAGCCATATTTGGCTCGCGAGCCATAGGTTCCCGACCCCTGGTATAGAGGAAAGTGCCCCCCGAAGCTTGCCGCCGCATGTGGGCGCTTCATTCAGCTGCGTCACTGAGCGGGAGGGTTTCCCGCCACAAAAGCACGCCAATGCCTTGCTCATTGGCACTTTGCAGGGACAATAAGGAAGCATGCAGATACGAGCTCACAGCTGAAGTGCACCGGTAGGTTTGAGAGATCACAGGCAGCTCCTTTGTTTTACTCCATCGGCTTCTTTTAAAATCTTCGCCGCTGAAGGAAAGCATTTTCTACAGAATCTAAGAAAACAATAGTTCAGATGCACAGTTTGTCATTTCTGTGATGATTACTTTTCCACTGAGAGCCAGAACCCAGGGTTCTAGAGTTGCTTCTCAGAAAGGATAAACATCGAAGGCTTTGATTAAGCTGCGATGAAAACTTCATAACACTATCATAACAAATTGATCAGTTTATGAAAGAGACACTAAGTAGTTATGGATGGAGACTAAATGTTCTCATACTAGAAACAATAGCCTACATATTTCCACTGAACATGAACTGGAAAATAAAACTGTGATGGAGAGCAAATGAGGAAAAGATGGATTGGTAAAAGAGACAATGTTTCCCAGCTGAGTAATGTAAGTGGCAGATGAATTGAAAACAACATCCCATTCACTAGGCTCGCCAAATTCGCTTACGGATTTCAGCTTTAACCTATTGGATCCCTGGAGCTGTTTTGAAGGGAGTGAACAGGAAAGCAAACAGTATTAATCCTCAAAAAGTTCAAAATATCTTCCTGTCATAACAAAGGATCGAGCCCTTGTTCTGCGTAAAGTCTGCAAAATAATATTAAGTGCAGATGTGAAGGAAGATGGAGGCATAAACACTGGGCCCTGTCTTTTCTAAATGTTTAAAAATGGGCCCTAATGCAGAAGAGCTGTGGGTATTTGCCCAGCTGTTGGATAAATAAGCAGAGAGATTCAAAGGCTGGATAACCTCCGCCAATGCCCATCAAACCAAACAGATGAGAGAGCGTAGTAATCTGCTCCATTCTCAAATGGGACAACACTGACTCCAATTAGCCTTAAGTCCCAGATCCACAAAGGGGAGGTGGGTGGAGACGCGATAAAGAAAGGGGAAAAAGAAAAGCTTCCATTTTACTGGACGACTCAAAAGATGAGTAACAGAATACACAGTTTGATGCCTTTTTTGTGTGTGCATCTGGCTCCCGAAGTCCACATGATGTACAACAACACTGTATGCAAGGCCGTTACGTTACGGAGACCACGGAGAGTAGGTAAGTCTTTTCAGACAGAAAACTCTACAACATGTGTTCAAAGAAAAACTGACGAGTACGTAGATTTGAATCCATGTTTTAAAAAAACATCTTCCACTGTCGCATCCGAAAAGATAAAGATAGAAGCTGAAGCTGCAGATCACAGTGAGGATGAACCACAACATCATCTGGGGATCGAGACGGAAGACACCGTTTAATCTGTCATTGAAAAAGCAAAAGAAGCATGCGTATGTCATCCATATACCTCCAGTAGCTGAGCGAACACGCTGATTAATCATGTGCTAACGCAGTGGTTCTCCACTTTTTTCCAGTGAAGTACCCTCTAACCATTTGTGGTTGGAAAAACAAATGTAATAGTGTCTGATTTAATATAGAATATATTCAATTTAGTTCAGGGACTTATTATAGCCTTTTTCTTAAAGGATTTTGGAATGGAGGCTAATTTTAAATAAATATTTTTAAAAGCTCATGTACCCCCCTGGAGTGGCATCACGTACCCCCATTTGAGAACCACTGTGCCAACGCACCGTTTTAGAAATATACTTCTTCCAACCTCCCCGGGTAACGAGCATCACCATGACGCAACGTTTGACCACGCCGAGCTTCGAATTCACGAAAACAAGCCTGACCATTTCAAAGCGATAGCGTGAGAGTCAGTGGGGGGGGGGGGGGGGGCTTAGCAAAAGCTCAATAAAGTCAGTTAATCAAAGTGGATTTGCTGTTTTCATTACAAACACTGCTGTCACATCCGCGCACCTCATCCTGCTGAAACCCGCGCCCGCCAAGACCCGCCTGTCGGTCAGCCGACGAGCGTCTGCGCCCTCCTTCCACATTCGGTGGCTTTGATGCGCAGACATAATTGTAGGCAGGATTCCCCTCTGGAGACGTAGAGGACATCTTTCAAGAGGTTTCCAGAAATGATTTTCACTACCGTTGAGCTCACGGCGGCTCGTTCCGGGCTAGATTGGAGGGGACGGAGCGGAAATTAAAGCGAGGTGCAAGAAGCGAGCCGGCCTTCGCCAGGGCCGAGGCCCGAGCTCGGCGCCAAAACCCGACGCTCTAATTCTTCATCGCTAGTTATTTTCTCCCCTCTGAAGATTGTTTTGTCACGGTACGGCCAATTCTTTAACCCAATCTCATACTTACACATGTAATCCTCCCTATTGATTGAACAAATACAATTTTCTAAGTTATTATGTCATCAAATGTATGTTTTGCTGCTGGTAGCTTCAAAGCGGCTGGCTCGTTTTTGAAGACATCGCTTGCCGCTGATGTAATAATTTCCTCGGGATAGTTAAAATAAACACATTAGGCTTGAAGGAATTCAAAACTTGTCTCGTGCTATAATGCCGAGCCTTTTGATTGGCAAGAGGCTTGGAACGCCGCTTTTCAGTGGAAACCAATGGCCGCTTCGTACGGCCTGCGTTTCCAAGCTCCCATGCAGTGTAAATTATAGGATAATAGGGTGCAGGCGATTGCAGACTCTGTTTATTCAATCCATTTCTTCACACAAGTTCCCATTGCCTTTCTCCTTCTCTCGGCAGTGTGTGTGGTGGTCCTGTGATCCTGCTGACCCTCGCCATGTGTTTTCACTTTGGGCTCTGATCTCAGCTCAGCGACCAGCGGGGAACCAAATACAAATTGAACAGTAACCATTCACAGGCCAGTCTTTTTCATACCAGCGTTAAACCCGCTTTGTCTTCACCCAGGAGGAGCTCGGGGGATAGATGTCCCCGGTTTTTCGGTCGCGGGGGTCTTGAGCCCCCCCACACACACACACACCCAGCATGCCATCAGGTCTTCATGCAGACATCCAGCAACAATGCGGTTTTGCTGCACCCCACAGCACTTTTGACATCTTTTTAAATCGCATTATTTCCCCCGAAAGAATCAACAGGCCACAGAAACACGAGCGAGAAAAATGAAAAACCCTTATCAGGGCACGTAAACTTTTTCTCAAACGCGCCCGGAATGACGAGACGAGCCCGAGGCACCAGAGAAAACACAGCGGAGAGGAACAAATCGCCAGTGTTTGGGTGGTGTGCTTTTTATTATTTCAGTTAAGGTGAAGTTTTCATTAGTCCCATAAGCCTCACCACACACCTCACCCCCCCCCCTTACCTCCCACTCCCCCATTTTGAAAGCGAGCCCTTTTTCTGTGAAATTCGCTGGACAGCAGCCGCTCTTTCGCAAGTGGCAGGGTATGTTTGTTCAGCTTTTATTGGGATACGAGGTTTGAAGAAGTTAAAAAGAACCCTTTTGTTGTTCTTGGGGTTCATATTTTCTCTGGAGTTGCTCCACGTGCAGTGTTTGTGTCCCCCCCCCCCCCTATCCTCCACCAAGAAATAAAAAAGGGTAAAACCTGAATGTAATAACTCACCTAAAGTGACGACAAACTCTCACAAGACTCCACGGATAATCTCTCGGAGAAGATATAAATCAAGCGGGGGGGTGAAAGCCGCGTGCTTTTATTTAAAGGCGATCGGCAGAATTGGTGTTTAGACGGTTTAAGTTCACGCTCTAAATGCCCGGATGAGACTTAGCGAACAATTTAGTGACCTAACGCAACGTAAGCCCGAGCTTACAGAAAAGCCACGATGTCTGATGGAAGGATACCGTCCCGATAACATCTAGAGTATTACTGTAATATCACTCACTCGTACGCACTAAACACACAGCTCCTACATATTTGCACGGTGATTTAATCGATAATCTTCTCTTCGCCAGGATTCTCCCTCGGAGCCTCTTTATGAGAGTACAAACACATTCATCACATGTTTCACATTAAAGTTTCCCAACCCCTTGTATCTTGTAAACTCTGCTTCGTTTACTTAGCCTGGCTTTCATTGTGGCCATTTTGCACGGTTTACCTTTGTTTAGTTTATTAACCCAGGGGGTTCGTTAACCTAAACATCGCAGCTGAAGGTTTTCGGCTTTGGGTTTCAACGGTTTTTAACAAGAAGTCTTTTGTTGTTGTTGACACTACTGAAAGTGACAAGCGGGTGAGGATCCATGCTTGCAAATAGTCACATGGTTGTCAAGGGGGAATATGATAGAAATTGACTTTTTGTTTGGACTTTTGAGGAAATTAGACATCAGACTTGCCCGTTGACGTCAAATATCTTGGTTGAAATGTAACTTTTTGAAAAATTGCGAAAGTAGAGCAAGTACAACCCAATCCTTGGACATTGATCCTTGTTTCTGGAATGACAAAACTCTCATATTCTATTAGCATCTATATCCCCGGCTGCTTCGGCTTCAACAACCCGAGTCTGAAACTCCCGGAGGATGTTTATTGAACAAATAAAGGCTCAGAGCAGCGTTACAGAAAAGGAAAGCCTGATAACAACCTGTGCGTGGACTGAGAAGTCGAGTGAGACTGTCCTCATTTGCAAAACCGAAAATATCCCCATGTTTAAGGACCCAGCTCCACGGCTGATGGCTGGTTGCTCGGTTCCCATGCTCCAGCATTGTGTCTCTCCCAGCTGCAGCCTGGGGTGGGTGAGGGGGGGGGGGGGGGAGGCACACTCACGGGTGGTCCGCCCCACATGGTCCCACACTCTGCGGTTTGCGCCCTACATCTGATAGCGGTGGCTCTCAGCCCGCACAGCTCACGTTCTCCGTGTGCCATTTTTTTTTTTACGGCAACAATCTCTGGCGGATGGCTGGAACTGTTTACCGTGCAATATCTCCATCGGAGAGGGTCGCGGCGCAGCTGGCTTCCCATGCAAACACCGGCACTCACTTTCCCCCGGCCGAAGGACGTCGTAAAAAAAAGTCTTCTAGAGTTTGTGAAGGACTTTGACTATCCATGGGATAGATAATGGTTCTTAGGGATTACAACTTTTTACCTTTTTTATCCACTCACATGCTGCTTTTCAAATAATACTTCTAGCCGTTGACACTTTTATCTACTTTTGCCCGGCTGAGTGAGCATTAACTACTTGTGCTGCGCCCGTAACCACTACTTTGCACACATTTGGCTTAAAGAGACTCTCACACACCCTTTCTAGGGGGGTGAAATCGATCAGTTCTCAGCCAGAAGGTTTTGCAATGTTCGCACTAATCACGCTGAAATATTTCAATCCGTGAAACGCCACGCGGTCTAGTTAGTAAGTGAGGGGGGCTGCTGGATCATTTAGGTTGAAGTGGATTTATCCTCAAGCCCACAAATACCACATTTTATTGACTTTCATGCGCTGGCAATCTGCTCTGAGGTACAGGAGCACAATTAGCTTCATAATAACATTTTATGGAAATAATCGATATGGAGCGGAGCAGATATCGGTCGGGGCTTCGAGTGTGGTCCTCTGTGCTCTTCAGACAGTTTTAGTTCTCGACACAGTTCCCATGAGCAGAGAAGCCGGCATGTTGCAATCATCTTTCAACCCAACGGACCACACATGTGAAGAATGATATCATAAAAAAGGGGCTTGATGGTGACATTTTGTCAGTAAAATCAGTCAGTTGGACCCTCACCATTTGAGTAAAAAATATATATATATTTTATTCCATGATGTTTTTATAGATTTGAATGTACAGTTTAGATGCAACATTATTGCAGACGTTTTAAAATGTCAGTGCTGTTTCTAAACAGGCTCCAATCATGTTACACTTGCATTCATATTTAATTAAAAGCGTTGCTTCTAAATTCACATGAGGTGTGTGATGAACCAGGTTGGTAAGTGTGTGTGGAGTGCAGTGGGTTAAGTCTAGGTCAACTCGCCATTAAAGTGCCTATAAAGTCTTACTTATATTCTCTCCTGGGAGAATATGATCTATAGCTATGCTGAAGGGGCTGGAATGCAAAACAATTGAGAAAATCCAGATGCAACTGTAATTTGACCAAGTGTTTTCCCCGTAGAGTGTGTGTGTGTGTGTATGAAGCAGATGGGTGGTTATATATTTCCCTCTACTTCAGAAGCCGTGTTTCATGCTCAATAAGGAGCTCTAGAGGGGCCACTGGGCCCACAGTACTTATAAAACTTGACCTTTAACGCCAAATGTCTTCAAATCAAATCAGAGTTCAAGTTCTTCATGTCCAAACTCAAAGTTGGAGGAAAAACAACCAATATTAATGGATGGTTTAGCAACATATCTTGAGCCCCGGCAGAAGCATCGAGCTGGAAGACTTCTAGCGGCACCATCGGGGAGGGGGGGGGGGGGGGGGGTCCGGTCCGCCAACGGAGACAAGACAACGCCATGGTGCTCCACGGCTCCCCGTGAGGACAGTGAACGCACCACCGCACACGTCGCATCCGCATTAAAGTTAATCGTCATGTGGCGAGACGGTTAATTGTGAAGAGCAGCAGTAATCACAAGCTTCACAAAAACCAGAGGAAGCATTTTGTTTGGAACCAGAGGGATTTGAATCGTACGACGAGATAAAACAATTGACACAGTTTTTACCTCGTGGTTCAATTAGGCCCCTAACTGTTAATTATTGTTTGGTGTCATAAAAACGTCCACACATACACCCACATGGCGAATTAAACGCTATTTCAACATGTCTAAATCCTACACGGCCTGATTTAAATTAAGGGTTTTTATTAACAATGATCATGTTTGTAAATAGTCATTTCCTCTCGCTGCTTCATCTAACGCATCACCACAAAGACAGACCATAATTAAAGGGGCATGCTGAGCTCGCTGACAGCCTAATAAATATCTTCAGCCATGAAAGATGAAATGTCGTCGTTGTTAGTCTCAGATTTCCATGGAAAGAATCCGACTCGGATTCAATGCCGCCTCCTGCACGCCAGTCAACTCTTCAATGACGAGTGCAACGTGTTGCAATGCGACGGTATACGGCGGTTAGCGCCCCTCAGCTGAACGCCGTTAGCTCTCTCGGCGCTACTGCTGCCGTTCGTTAGCGCCGTTAGCTGGGATGACAGTCCTGCGGAGGCAAACAGAAACGTTCTGCCAATGTAGCATCGCTGAAATTTGCTTCCGAAATGACACAGAAGGGAGAAAAAAAATCAGCTTTACTTGCAAAATAAGGAAAAACGAAAAACTGGACTCTATATTTACATTCTGCCAATGTAGCACCTTCTAGTAGTAGACAAACTAGATCTGTGGAGAGAGGTGACTGTGTCATCCCATTTAGGAAGAGTTCCTTTAGCCAGTCTGCTCAGTTGCAGAACATATCACTTTTTAACCCTCCTGTTACCTTAGGGTCAATTTGACCCCATTCAATGTTTAATGTCGGTGTTCTTTGGGGTCAATTTGACCCCAGGCTGTTTTTCACTGTGTCAAACATATAATAAATATCAACTTTTTTAGATATTTAAAGGGCTATTTAGGTAGTCAACAAACATAAAGTACCTCACACTTAAACTTGGAAAACAATATTAATTCTAATAATTGTCTGGAGGTTTTAATTGCTGGGGTCAAATTGACTCCAAGGTTAAAATATGTCAGTGAATATAAAGGTAACAGGAGGGTTAAACACGGCCTGGAGAACTGGCTTTTTAGCAATCAGATGTGTGAGCATGGATCGGGACTCCCTCCTCAATGATTGTGTATATATCTATTGCTTCTTATGATGTTTTTTTTTAACGATTTTATGATGAGGCCAGTATTTGATCGTAACCTGTATGTTTATTGCTTTTTATGATGTTTTTGTGATAACCTTTATCTCCCTTAGTGATGGCTTGTAATATCTGGCCACAGGGACTACGGTTAAAATTTAGCCTGAACTAAGACTGACACATTTACCCCTTCGTCGATTGATGTGTTCAAATAAATGAAAATTAAATTAAATGAATTTTGGTTCGGAAATGACACGAGGAGAAAAAAAAGTCAACTTTTCTTTCAAAATAAGAAAAATCGAAAAACTGAACTCGGGTTCTTTATTTACCGTGAGAAACTGACGTGTTTGAGTCGACAATGTGTTAAAACTTAACCGACCGAATTCTACATCTGATAATAATCTTGTTTTTTTGTGGGGGGGGGGACTTTTCCCCCCCAAAATTGGTATTCAGCATTTGGGAATATATATATACACCAATATGGACACCACGAGACCTCTGAAGGGTATCGGTTTCCTTCGTATATTTAACGTCTTATCGTACTTGAACCTCCGGCTGTGATTCTCTACGGCATGCAGGCTGGAAGGTGAACTGTGAGATGTGAAGGGGAAAGTGGCAACTAGCTCCTCTTTCATCCTGAAAGAGTCTGCACTTATCACTTATATCTGTCACAAAAGACCTTCACATGTGGGTTCCCGGCATGTGGGACTTATGACATGATCAGAATCCATCACAGAGTGAAGTTCACCTCGTGAACTGTTGATTTTTGTGTCGTATGCAAATCCACATTTGTTTCTTTGAATTTTGAAAAAATCAAGTCACACTGTACAACAATATCACATGTGTTGAGACGTCGGTAAAAAGCAGCGTTGTAGTCAAGACCACCTCAAACGAGACCAAGTCATGAGCAAGACCGGATCGAGACCGGTGACGAGACCAAGACTGAGGGGTTGAGATCAAGTCAAGACCAGACTCGCTGCAAACTATAGTCACTCCTCAAAATGACCTGAAAGACCCACATTTCCATAATTTATCTCTTTTATTTCCATATATGCTGTATAATATATATATGTGTGTGTGCGCGTCTACGAGGAGAAATGTCATAAATTATCAAAAAGGCAGAGGTGAATCTTCCTGTGTTCGTCTTGAAGCAATCACAATACTGATGTTAACAAATAAATCAGTTGTAATTATTTATTTATTTTTTAAAACAGGCAACTTCGTAATATCCCTGCAGTTGAGGTCTTGACCGGTCTTGAAGTAAAATCCTGGGTCTTGTTTGTCTGGGACCGAGAAGAAATGCATTCGATTTCTGGGACGAGACCTTCAAAAAGTTGCCTCACGACACTCGAGAGATATACTGTAGATGAATCGCACATTATGGACGAAACATTCCATCAGTGGGAAAGAAAGACCTGATTTTACAACCGTTTGTTGACGTTGTGCGGCCGTGTGAAGCTGCACATTAAGTATTACTTCACTTACTTATTCACACCAAGCGTGATTCACACGCTCACATTGACGATGCCACCACGCCGAGGGGTGTGAGTATGGTGATGGATCGCCAACGTTATTACAAAACATCCTGAGGGGGACGAGGATGTCACCAAATTGAATCGCAATCCGCGATAGCTGACAACCATTTCATTCATAAACCACACATGTGAATCTCCGCGTTGGCACGGGGAAGTCAGCGAATCACGTTACTGGCATTGTCCTGGGAACCATAAATATATACGTGGAACATTTTGTGCCAATCCGCAGCAGATGTGATACGTCCCAGGATGAGCACCAGAGATAAGTGAAGGGGATCATTAGAGACATTAGATTGCATCCACTGGGGACCAGGAATTACTCTACAACATGTCATGGCAATCCATCTGATAGTTGTTGTGATATTTGAGTCCGGACCAATCGGAAGCGTTCCTAAAGAGATGGGCAAGCAGTGGCAAAAATACAGAAAATGGGGGGGGGGAATAATGTATGTTACTAATATCCTTGTGTGTGTGTGTGAGGTCAGTTGTGTGTGTTTGTCAGAGAAAGCGTTGTTTCTCGGCCTGTGTGTGTGTGTGTGTGTGAGGGGGGGGCGTGTCCGGTTTCAAAGCGCGGCAAATGAAACCCTAAACTCGGAGAAAGCTGACAAAACATAGCGATCCCAGGTGGTTAATGGGCCCGGGAGAAATGACCAGTTGACCAGCATCATAGAGGACCCCATTCTGGCGTGCCCTTTCCCCCCCCCCCCCCATCTGTTAGATATTACACCTCGGAAAAACTCCTCTTGTTTGTCCAACGCATGTCACGGACGGGGTGGTCTCCGCGATACGTCACACCTTTCCTCGCATCCTCCTTCCTACGACGGGACGGTAAGACGTCGGCAAGGCGGCGACCACGACAACCCGCTCGTTACCCGGCGTCGATGCCACTTTGATGCCAGTCGCCGTGGAAGGATCTCTTCATCTTCTTTCAAACTAACCGCCCGAAAGTCTTTTTAATCGCCCCTGTCTTGGCCCCAGAAGGACACAAAAAGAAAGAGTGCGTCTGATTGAGGGAGAAATCGGCGCTCGGGGAGAGAAGACGTGAGAAAGTTCCAGGTGTCAGGGGTGAGAGGTTGGAGGTCCCGGTTGTGTGGGTGGTTCTGATGAAGCCCTGTTAGCAGTTAATGAGCGCTGAACAGACACGATGATCACCCCTTGTAATTTGCAAGGGGCTAATCGCTGAATATTCCCTTTGACAAGAGAGATTACAAGCAGAGCCCGAGGTCAGACAATGGAGATTTGCCATGTAATGTCTCCACTATAGACTCCGGACACACACAAAAAAGGGTGGATCAGACCCTAGGAGAGAGGAATTAGGGGAGGGGGGGGAGGCAGGGGGTGGGTGGGTGTGACACCGGCCAAGAGGTACCACCTTTGGGACAATGTAAAGATGGGGAGGTGGTGTGGTGGGAGGGGGGGGGGAGACAGAGCAGCACAAAGCTCAGCATCACATGGGTCAGCGGCGCAGCATTGTGATTGGCTCAAATAGTTTACCTTGAGTCCAACAGAGTATTATCACCCAGCTCTGCGGATACTTTATTTTATACGTTAACAATAGTGGGGTTTTTCGGGATGTGTTTCGATGTAATCCTTTCGCCGCTTCCTGAGAACCTTTCTTGCTGGGAGGAGACGTGTAACCATGGCAACCCGTGCCGACCTCACGTGACCAGAAGATGATTTATAAAGTCTAAACTAGTTTAAAATATGAAGCCCGGCAAAGTGGAATCTTACGCTTGCATCGACGCGTTATTGACGTCACAGAGCTGTCGGACATCGTCTCGTCGTGAATGTCTCTGCCGCACTGCATTGTGGGAGTCTCGAGTTCACATCATGATGCATTTAGTAAAGAGATATTTCAGCGTTACATTTACAGCTTTTTCTGTTGCTACTTCCAAGTGGCCCCAAAGAAAAAGAAAAAAGATCGTAAAGATTTTTCACATCTTCCAAAAATATTGTTGCTTTCTCAGCGTCTGTCAAACACTTGCTCCACGAAGGCCATTTTTGGCTCCGTCAGGAAGAAGCCGAGGGGAGGACGGAGGCCTCGATGCATCGAGCACATGGAGGCTCGTAACTCAACGAGGCAGAACTCCTTCAGTGGTTTTCAGTGACTTAGATGACTTTTACAGAGGCAAAACGATCCCACACTAAAGAAAAAACATTTACTCCTACATGTGTGAATCACCATATATATATACTTGCCTTGGTGGTCCGCGTAATGTGCATTGCATTTGGAGACTTATATTATAAAGTGACCAAATGGCTGTTAAATGAGTCGACCCATGCGGTCGTTCTCATATCTCAGATAGGAAACGCTCCACATTTTTATATGCACGCATTTGCAATATTAAGACATATATAACGATGCCAGAAAATGTCCCGGTTAGTATTGTGCAGTCCTGAAATACCACCGGTGCAGAATTTGGGGCCATTTCACATTAGAAGGTGACACAGCAGGCATGCTTTCAGCTTTTTTTACATGATTCCATTCAATAAAAAGCTCTTTAAGGAGAATATAAATCCACACACTTCATTCAAGAGACTCTGGCGTGAAATGAATGTCTCTTTTTCTTGGAGCTGGTTGTATTCCGACAGGCAGGAGGATAAAGTCACAAAGCCAATAAGCTCCCATATATCTCTCCGCTCCTTGAAAGGCCAGCCCTGTCAGGACGGCTTGCTTTTATGGCCCAGAGTTTAAACTTTCTTCGTTGCATGGATTTACTGACTTATTGCTGTATTTCACCACGACACTTGGCCGACGGAGCCTTTAAGACGTCTGAGCGGTTTCAGCGGGCAGCTTTTCCAGGAAAGTCTGGGGCGACATGTGACAGAGGTCAGGGAGAGGGAGAGGGAGGTTAAGCCGGACGCCGTATTCCTTATGAATCAGAGAAACGTGAAATGCAAAACCTACAACTGCTGTTTGTTGTTGTTGTTGTTTTCCATGTCATCTACATCAGTAACTCATTCGTTGACTCCTCTTCTGTTCCCGTCTCCGTCCCATGTGCCAGTCACGTTTGAGACCTGTGGCTTTTTGTTTTGCCAAAACACCCTTTGGCTTTGGCGCCGATGCCGAAACCAGAAAGGATGCACGCACCACGCCGGAGGAGACAAGGAGACAGATGAAGGATTCTTCTTCTTCTTCTTCTTCTTCTTCTTCTTCTTCTTCTTCTTCTTCTTCTTCTTCTTCTTCGCTGTGCTTTAGAAGCCTGCGAGGACCACCGAAGATGTCATCTTCAAACTCCTACTAATTACAATCTCGAGGACGATCCAATTCAACTGCATGTCTCTGCGCCTGCGTTGATGTTTGCCGTGCGCTCACCTTCTATAGCAATATTTAACTGGACTTCACATGCACTTAAAAAAAAAAAAAAAAAGAGCTTGAAAACCCCCAAAAGGCTCAGCGGCGGTCATGGGAATCTTGAGGCCTGCACATATAACGCAAACTCCCAAGCGGCAGTCTGATGGGAGTCCTCTGGCTCCGAAATCATGGACGCCGTAATTTTGTGAACACGATGGAGGGCGAGGAGGGCGAGGAGTGGGATTCACGTACCGGAGACGTGAAGGTGAAGCTCCTGTGCCTTGATTTAACAGCCGAAGAGCCCGGTGCGTATGAAAAGCCCTGCCATCAACACATATAATCTCTGAGCTGAGCCCATTGAAAGCTAGGTCCCAGGGGTTAATTCTCCCATCACTCCAGGTTTGAATCAACTCCTGACTCACATTGAGATGAAAGCCACCGAGTCCCAGGACCGAGGCCCGGACTCCGGAGGCCCGCTGATTCTGGACGACCGGAGCGGATTATTGCATGTTCGTCCCGTCGGACCTCCATCGGGACAGGGAAACTGAAAAGAAAAACAATAATTAGGGATAATTGCTTGTGTCCAAACACGAGCGTTAAAGCCCTCCTCCCTCCCATCTCCTTTCGTAGGATGTGAGGTGGAATGAAAGGGACACCCCCCTGTTTTGACAGCTGGGCAGGCGAACATAATTTGTGACAGCTGAACTGAAACGTCTTTAACCGCAGGGACAGACACAGAGAGAGAGAAAAGCTTTTGGGCTGAGAGAGAGGGGGAGGGAGGGAAGATCACAAGGAGAGGTCCTGCCCGAAAGAAATGGAAGAAGATGGCAAAGAAGAAAAAGAGACAGAGAATTGGGGAGAAGGGACTGCCGTGGAGCAAAGGATGAGGGAGGGGGGAGGGGGGAGAGGGGGTGGGGGGGGGAATTAGTCACACACCATAAACTTTGAAGAGAGGGAGAATTTAAAATAACCCACACACACATAAAAAAAAGACAAGACAAGAGACGGCTTAACATCAAATGCATGCAAGTGGAAATGAGGAGAATATTCAAACGGCAGAGCTCGGCCGAACATGGTGTCATGCCAGCTTTGACACATTGGGTTAATTTGCTGCTCCCTGGAGGTGACCTTTGACCTCTGGTGAACGCAGGGTCAAATTGAGCTCAAAGTGAGACAGCCAAAATCATGTTAGTCTGAGGAGCCGGGTCACGGGTCAGCTCCGAGATTCTCGGTATATAGGCCAAAACAAGGACCATGTGTGGAAGGAAACACATTGGAAACAAAAATAAGTCATGGTTTTCCGTCCTTTTTCCTTTTTTTTTCTCTCTCCCCTCTCTCTTTATTGCGCCGCTCGAACATCCTCGACCCACCGCAGACTTTCTGCCCCCTAATTCAATAAAGTAGTAAATAGCACCGCAGCAGCAAATTGACATAATGTTGGCCGCATGCCCTTCAAATTGTCAGTGACAGAAGTTTTCCCCAGAGGTGAAACATTAATACAAACACGGGATTTCTTTTCCAAAATACCCGGCTCCCAAATTCTCCCGTGTTTACTTTCCGCCCAGCTCCTAATTTCTGTTAGTGTGAAATGTTATACTCGGTGTTGCGTTCACTGACAGGGGAGGAATGGAGGCCGGGAGAGCGACCCCCCCCCCCCCGAGAAGAGAGTCTCTGTCCTCCAAGCGTCACTTCAAAAAGCTGCTCTCGCCATCTGGGGACTTTGAGTAAATCACTTATTAATCACCATTCGAACCGTAAATCAACCGAGCATTAATATTTTCTCAGTATTTTCTTTGTGTCGCCGGTTCTTTCACTGCTGCATCAAGTAATGAGACGTGATCTCCCACCAACACACCATCAAACGCCTGCAGTTGTAGTTCGACGGGAGGAGAATGAGCTCTGGAGGTTTTGTGTTTGACATGAAATATTTGAAGTCACATTTAATACGAGTCGATTTATTTTCTGTAAATGTTGCAAGTCTCTCGTTGAAAATGAACATTCGTCTTCCTGTTAAATACTTAACTGTCGTTACGATGTTTATTACACTGTTTAGGCTTTATATTCTTATTTTATATATTGTCAGATATGATCTTCAGAGGAAATTCACATGAAAAAAATTAAATAAGGAATTAAAGAAATGATTGAGATGACATAAAAATATGTTTTATATATACTTTACTGTGGTTTTGACTGTAAAAGACGTCTAGGCCAAATGAGTAGACTATATACAATATAAGTGAATAAAGTACACATTATATATGATACATGTAGGCATAATATACACACTATACAGTAATAATACAACACTATGAACTATATAAACAACAGAAATGGAAGTGAATACTATGATATTGCATGTTATATAATAACTTACAATACAAACAATATGGTAGTGATATGATAGTATCATTACACAGTGATATGAATCACATCACGCATCGTAAAGTAAGGGACTAATGTGTTACCTTAGAACTAAAAGCCGAGAAGATTAATATAATTTTCACAGATTCACATCATATAAAAACTGCATTTTGCTTTCCATTTTTTTTGTTTATCTTCATTGTTTCTGTGTTTTATGATGATTCTTCGGCCCCCGTTGTGTTTCAGTGACTCGGTGTCATCGGTGTGATCTGAAGTTTGTGTGAACGAGTTTCACAATGAAGAAAAAACAAGACAACGGACATTTAAAAAGAGTTAAGACCACATGAAATACACAAATATGAACACAAAATTACATTTAATAAGCGGCTGAATAGTTTAAGTCCAAAAATGCTAAAGAGTTCCAAGGTTTAGGAGCCACACATTTTAGTTTAAGAGGAACTTGAGCGACATCCTTGTTTTTCCATTTGCTTTTGTTGTTTATTTGTTTGTTGCTCTGCAGCTTGGAGAAGACAAACCATCACAGCTCTGAAGCTCCTTAGTCACAAAGCCAATAAGCGTCAACACGTTCAACCCCGACGCTTCAACTAATTCATGGCACACGAGGCCAGGGAAAGGAAAACTTCAACTACTTGTTGAAGTAATACAGTTCTCATGACGACCGAAGCCCCTGATCAAGTTCTACATGAAACACGTCGTCTCAGAACCTTCTTCCACACGGCGTGTCACAAAAGCTCCGACGCCTGAGAGAGGACACGTGGAATAAACTCAGAATGCATGGAAATCTGCTCCAGTTGACTTCGTAACACATATATATATATATATATATATATACATTCAGTTATTCACAATAACCGACCACGAATGAGCCAGAACACCTGCTCCCTGAGGTGAGCCAGAGAGGGAGTTCGGCCGTTAAAAGTTGTGAGGGGAAAGTTATTAGAGTGAGAAACGGGGGGGGGGGGGGGGGTGGAGATGACTTTATTATGGCTGCAGTCGTTAGTCTGACAGTCAATAAAAAGAAGATAAATGACTTTAACTGATAGCTTTGCTACGTTAGCTCTGGCAAACGTGTGTGTGTGTGTGTGTGTGTGTGTGTGTGTGTGTGTGTGTGTGTGTGTGTGTGTGTGTGTGTGTGTGTGTGTGTGTGTGTGTGTGTGTGTGTGTGTGTGTGTGTGTGTGTGTGTGTGTGTTTGTGTGTGTGTTTTCCAAGCAACTGAATGTGTAAGCGTTTCTCCAAGCAACTATACCTGTCGGCTTGTGCATGTGGTGTGTGTTAGAGAGAAGTGAAATTGTGTGTGTGTGTGTGTGTGTGTGCAGCACAGCTCCATACAAAGATGAGTATATGTAAACGGGTTATTATGCTGAGGAGGTCTGCAAATCATTTCCTGTGGGCTGACTATTTATCAGATCCCCTGGAGGTTCAGAAGCTCCTTTTTTACAAACTCGTCTGCTTGTGTGTGTGTGTGTGTGTGTCTGTGTGAGGAAGCCTAGGAGAGAGACACAACAACCAGATTAAAAGAGTGTGTTCTCCTTGCCTCTCTCCCCGACCACCTTCACCACCAGAAGAAATCATTTCCATAAAGAAATGTGACAAACCAGTGCAACCAGTTCAGAGTGTCTGTCCACAAACACTGTGTGATCCTCCGGTGAGTTCCCCCCCCCCCTCACCCCCCCATACCTTTTCATGCACAGACCTGCTCGCTGGGTGGTGACACTGCTGGCGAGCGAATTGAAAACTGCCAACGACAAAAGCTGGAACAACAGGAAGATAATTCACATTTGATTGGTTTCACGTGTTCTTCATAAACAACAAAGTTTCCCCGAGCGCCTCCAGCGTGTTTCCCTGCAAACATGGAATCCATTTGTCCCCCCGTCCTCGTGCCCTGCAGTTGCACAGGCTCTGACGTATAGCCACACACACACACACACACACACACACACACACACACACACACACACACACACACACACACACACACACACACACACACACACACACACACACATATACACAGACACACAAACACACAGTGAAATGAAAGCAGAAGGAGCCCATCACTGTGGCACTGGGATCTATAAATTTGTATATATTAGGGCTGTCAATCGATTAAAAAAAATTAACTAATTAATCGCACATTTTGAAATTCATTAATCGCGATTAATCGCGATAAAAAGTATGTTTTTCTTCTAAATTAACGAGTAATCCCTTCAGACAGCGTGTATTTTAGACACTTGTTTAATTGTATTCTTTTTTCAAGACAAAACTTCACACAGAGCTGTGTTTTCAAAGAGGCTCCTACCTATAAAGTGCCAGTGAGGTATTTAATATCGTGGATGATAAATTGTTTCTTCAGTGAAACATCCAGATTAGTAAATGAAAAAGGTGCATTAAGAGTAGGGATGGGTATCGTTTGGGTTTTTTCCGATACCGGTGCTAAACCGGTACTTTTAAAATGATACCGATGCCTAAACGGTGCCTGAACCGATACTTTTTTTTTTTAACGCACAATGAGGACATTAAAAACCTCTTTGGCCATATTCCCTGTAGAAGCCGTTATCATGGAGCACCGACACACAACGGATATCAGACTGTTAACATACACAATATATGTTCTCCATTATATGATGTGATATGTATTGTCATGTGCAGACCTTATAGGGTTAATCATGTCACTGTTTTGATGGACAAAGAGAACAACCAATCAGAGGGACTGAAGATGACACGTGACAAATAAAGTTTTGCTTCTGACAGCGAGAGTTCCACTGAAACAAAGTGATGCCCCACGGTCTTTATTCCTCCGTCATTATATTCCCGGTAACACCGGGTATACAGCCGGGATCGCTGGACATCAACACATCTGCTAGCAGACTGTCACGCTCGTAGCTAGCGCTAGCTACGAGTTAGCTTAAACATGGTTATAATGGCTAATTTATTATTTCTTGGGCTACTTTTATGAATGCAAGACTTGCAATCAACGTTACGGTACTAATCTGAGTTACGGCTGCTCGTCATAATCGGTCTCCACGTGTTCAGGGGGACCGGTGACGGTCTCCCCGTCGTCCAGCCTGACGCTGGTGTGCTCGACACGGGTTCATGAAGTCACACACGGCCACGCCTCCGCTGTCAAAGTTAAATATGAGAGGCTCGCAACCTGCTGGCAGGGCGGAGTCACCTGAGAAGTTCACAACAATAGTTTTTTTTCAATTTTAATCGGCTCAGGCACCGGAAGGAAGCACCGAAATGTGCGTTGCGTTTCGGTCCGGGTAATACCGGTTGTATTGGAACCGGTACCATATTGGCACCGGTTTCCGGTACCCAACCCTAATTAAGAGACCCCATTGGTCCTGTCATCTTTAACACTGAACAGCAGCAGAACCAGTGGCCTTGGTAAACTGACTGACATTCAAATATGTAATGTTAACCCTCTGGAGGCTGGGCTCATTTTCTCCATTTTACAAAAAAATGTAAATTCACCTTTTAAAGTCTTTTGCATGTGACACATCCCAGTGTTTCCCCCACCATTCTATCAGGCTGAGGCCCCGCCCCCCTGTAATGTTCTCTAAAGCGCCAGATTACAGCAGAAGTAATGTACGGTTCTTTCCTTCAAGACGTCTTTGTTCTTTTATTAAACTAAACGTCTGTTGTTGGTCGTCTCTACAGCAGCATGTCATTCTGTCTGGACGTGTCGGTCACTCTTCTCGGCTCTCCGTCCCGCGCGCCGCAGAGCTCCATGCCGGCGCGTCGAGCGGACCAAAAATTAAAGTCACCTGCACCTTCGGCCCCGCGTCACCGACACGTCGCCCTCTGTTTCTCTGTGAATATCGAGGAGCAGACGGGAGGAAGGAGGCGGACTGCCGCGGCTTGACACTCAGAGGAGTGCAACAACTTCAACGCACACCGGAAGTAAACAAAGTTGAGTTAATTGCGTTAAAATATTTTCGTGCGTTAATCGCGGCCAAATTAATCGCATAGATTAACGCGTTTACGCTGACAGCCCTAGTATATATATATATATATATATATATATATATATGTATATATCTATTTCTATATATACATATATATGTATATATATGTGTATATATGTATATATATTTATATATGTATATGTATATATATATGTGTATATATATATATGTAGTTTTTTTATCAGAAGCCTAAAAGAAATTGCATTTTAACATTGGTAAAAAGAAATATAAACACGTTACTTAAAATTCTTCCTGAGAAGGATTCCAAACTAATATCTCAAACTATACTTCAGGGCAATGTGAATGAAAGGTATGCAGACATTAGTTGTTGTTGTTGAAAGAGCGAACATAACAAAAACATGGTGTATTTGGGATTTGAAGACGTGTCCGAGTCAACAACGGTTAACAATAAGTTGTGAACTATAAGATGATTTATTGTCACTTAACTTAGAACAAAAGGGGAAGAAGAAGTGCACGATAAAAGATCAAATGAACACATCTGTGCCAGTGATTTGAAAGATTGGAAAGTTGCTGCAATAAATTACTCTAAACCTTTTTCTAGATTTATTTTCCACACTGCCAGCCATATTATGCTGTAGCTTTAAAAAAAATATATATATATATATATATATATTCTCACACAATTAGCTCTGTCTTATTATCATGCAGCATATTATGGCATATATAAAGTGACAAACACAAGGGCTCAGTCTCCGGGGACAAAGGTCAGGGCTCATTTACTTTAGTCTTAATCATGATTAGGGATTATCTGACCCCACTTTTTGATTTTTTTTATCTCAAAAGGGTAAATCTCGGGTGCAGATTCCAAATCCGTCCACACACGTTTAGCTGGGGGAGCACGTGTGGTTTCAGCGCGAGGGCCTCCGGGCCCAGGCTCTCCGGGCCCGGAGGCCCTCCTGCACTACCAAACCACTGCAGTGGCCTCGCGGCGCACGCGCATCATGGGAGTCACGTGACAAAAAAACACAGACCGAGTTGGTCCAGTCCAGAGAGTTGCACAAAAAAGCAAACACCTGTTGCCTTCAAGGGAGCTTTGTAACTTTCAGAAAGACATAGTCTCGTCTGTTTGTACATATTGATTGATTATTGATCTCCATGTGGAAATAATAAAGCGCGTTTCCTTAATTATTAACCACACAATTTAGTGCTTACAACTCATATCGGGGCTCGTGTTCTCGTGAGACTTTGTGGGCGACTATATTTCCACTCCCCCCCTCTGCTTGTCATCGTTCAACATGTTCCGTAATACTTCAATAACTCGTCTCCATCGCTCCGACGTGGTGAGATAATGGCCCGGGCGGCCACCCGCGTTTTACTGGGCTGTAAAAATAATGAAAGTCATATTGCGCTGCGGTTCTTTTTTAAAATTATTATCTGCAGGCAAGCCGCACAAGTTTGAAGGAGGTCCTGAAATAAATTGCTATGAATTTTCATTTTTATGTTTAAAAAAAAAAAAATTAGGAAGTTGTTTGGAGTGCGGCGGCAGCTCCGTGATGCCCTTGGAGGCGGTGGGTGTGGGGCGGGATGTTTTTAGTTATGGGGGTCAATGTTTACCACGCTATAAGTACAGTGTACACGTCATCATCTCTCCTCCAAATAATGAATAGCTCAACTCGAAGGAAACGTTCTTCCTGCTGCTGGGAACCAGTTTGTCAATAACAACAACAACAACACAGACCACGAGCTCTTCATGCAAAATATAGTCACACATGTAAACAAAAATGTGATGCCCTCAACTGAAGAAAAAAATAAATAATACAAATGTAAAAAAAATAATATCCTAATCATCATATTGATGATTAAAGGTCAGAATGAAAGAATAAAAGGAACTGAAAATAGTATTCCCAAATATATATATAAAAAGAAAAAAGTGAAACTAATCTCGTTTGCCCCCCCAAAGCCTCCCATTTGAAATCAAATTAAAGTAATAAATAATGTTATCAAAGTAAATAAAATATCAATACATTAATAAACATATAGGTTGACTGTTCATGGGTCCGGCTCTATGGAATTCATTATAGAGCTTCATACGTGTATTTGCTTTATCTTCATAGAAACTGTTCATAATTTACTTATTTATTCTAATTTATTGATGATTTTATTTCCTATACGTCTTCAAATCGAGATCACCATACACAGATATTTATTCTCTTTATTCAGAAATAAAAGTACGAAACGAAGACGTAAAATAGTTGATTAATTATTAACGAAGATTGTTTGGGCAAAGCGATTTAACATGAACAAGATAATTCAAGGTGATGGTCTGAATAAATTGTTGTTTTTAACAAAATACATATAAAAAAAGAATAAAAAAGGAGAATAAAAGTTAGTGTGGATGTTAATGAACGATGCCAACATGATTCTAATAAACGTCAGTAATGACTAAAAGATGATTTAATGAAGCACATGTTGTGTTTATTGATTTGTTCCATTATTATGGAGGGGTAATATGGTTATCATTAACATCCCATTGCTATGCATTAACTGTGTGGGTAAAAAGCACCTGACCCGGTGGTAAAGGTGACTTTGTTTGCTCCGTGTTTCTGCCCCCGTGTGGTGCACCAACACTTGTGTTTATCCCGCAAACGCAACAGACATTGAACGCCTCAGCGAACTAGTTCATGCAGCTGGATGATCCTGCAGGAAGAAATGGGGAAGTAAACAGAACACGTGAGCTTAATCTGAGTGGATTACTGTCTTTAATATTATTATCAGTTTTTATTTTGAATTATTTTGAAATGTTCTCATGTTGTGGTAATCTCCCATTGACTTTCAAGGTCTTTAAACGTCTCACACAAATATGAGAACAATGGCAACTCAATGGTAAATGACCATTATGACCGTTTCTTGTTATGATTTGAGTTGTTCTCTCAGCATCAAAGTATCTTTCTTAAATTGTCACCATTCCCTCTGCATGCCAACAAGTACTGTACAACAAACACTGCATAAATATGTGTTTTTTTCTTCGAATGCTGAATATACATTCAGAATCTCAAAGTTCCCAGAACTGCAGAGCCCTCAGACTGAGCTGCATTTGTCCATAAATCTCATTTTAATGAGGTTTCCATCCAGATAACTTCATCTCACTGGACCTTCGACCTGCGTCCACCATCATGATGATAACCCTAGACACGATAACATCCGCGAGAGGAACGTTACACTTTAAAAACACTTAACCACCTGAATGAAACAACAGGGACGTTGAGGTTTTCATCAAATCCCTCTATATTAGCAAGATGGAGGAGAAGCGTCAGCAAGTTTCAGGAGCAGTTAACGTCACGAGGCGTCTTCAAGCAGCTGGAGGAGGACATCGCTCTCCTCGCCACATCCTCTTGCATCCGTCATCCCAATCCGGAGAGGAATTACCCCACATGTTAGGGTGGATTTAAGATAAGAGCTGGCTAATATCCTAATGGGCAGCGGCCCAATTGGTCATTTAAAGAGCACGTTAGGAAGCCGATTGCCCTTTTAAAGGGAAACACTTTCTCCCCCTGATGGTTCCTCTCTTTGGCGTGAGCCCGTGGAAACAGACCCAAACGGGTCACACGTTGTGACAACATAAGTGAGAGCTGGTGAGCAGAGCACGTGCTCATGGGATCAGGGCAGCAGTTTAGAGTTATCCTAGGTTAACTGTATTATTCCTGCTGTCTGCTTTTATTAAAGTGAATTACTTTCACGGAAACCTGCTGGGAGCAATCGTCTAGAAACAATAAAAGAAACATGAAAACTTGCGAACTTTATACGCTAATGGAATGCAGCCCCGTGTCCGTCCGAGGGCATTTGATTGGATTTAAAATAAATGGGGCGGCTGCAATTTGTGGAAATAAACTTCTTGACAATGACACAGTGTTGTGTTTCCCCCGGCGCGCGGTCGAGGAACAGGTGCGGAAATATGACGTATGAGAAGTTATAGTTTGTTATATAGTAGTTATAACACATATATACATTGTAAAATGCCTTTGACGTTATATTGTTGCCTCTTCACGGTGTCGAGGTGATAGCACTTGGCTAGAAAGTTTAAACCCAGCTTTCGATGAGCAGTGGAGGGTCTTTTTTAATCCTCATTTCACTAACACAAGATTTATTATACACTACCGTTCAAAAGTTTGGGGTCACCCAGACAATTTCGTGTCTTCCATGAAAACTCACTTTTATTTATCAAATGAATTGAAAATTGAATAGAAAATATAGTCAAGACATTGACAAGGTTAGAAATAATGATTAATATCTGAAGTATTAATTGTGTTCTTCAAACTTCAAGCTCAAAGGAAGGCCAGTTGTATAGCTTAGATCACCAGCATAACTGTTTTCAGCTGTGCTAACATAATTGCACAAGGGTTTTCTAATCAGACATTAGTCTTCTAAGGCGATTAGCAAACACAATGTACCATTAGAACACTGGAGTGATAGTTGATGGAAATGGGCCTCTATACACCTCTGGAGATATTTCATTAGAAACCAGACGTTTCCACCTAGAATAGTCATTTACCACATTAACAATGTATAGTGTGTATTTTTGATTAATGTTATCTTTATTGAAAAAACGGTGCTTTTCTTTGAAGAATAAAGACATTTCTAAGTGACCCCAAACTTTTGAACGGTAGTGTATATGTCTGAAAAGCAGAAGAGTGTTGCAGGGATTATCTCTTAATCCCAGTTTAATTGAGTCACTTTGTCAGAGTCACTTTGTAAAGAACCTTTAATTACTCAGTGAATATCAGACTGCGTTTGAGGCTACGGAGAGATTCATTGCGCCGTAATTGTCTGAGAGAGTTTATTGACGAGCAGAAACACTTTGGAACCGGATCTTGTGCTTGATAAGAAATTATCTCTGGCCCACTCTGGTTTAATGAGCTTCTAAACGCTCTGGAGATGAACTATCTCTCGTGTGTGCACCCCGTCCATGGGCGTGATGAAGACCCCCCGGAGTGACGCTCCCTACCGGCTTCTTCCGGGTTCTGTTTCTTCTTCTCCTGCTGGGGAAACTGGAGGGGTAGCTCTGTCGGCCTCCATCCTGGGTCTCCGGTGCTCATGCTACTCTCCATTAGTTGAATTATCCTTTTATGGTTGTGTGACAAAGGTGTCTGTCCTCCACAGGCTGCAGCAGAGTAGCATTCATGTGTGTGTGTGTGTGTGTGTGTGTTTGTGCCACAGTTTTAAAAAGAAAACCTATGTTCATGCATTTTTCATTCTGAAATGCAAACACGGTGACATGCAAACATGTTTTCCAGATGAACTCCAGAGCCGCGTGCTCTCGTAGCGTGTGACCGGAGAGAGAGAGGGAAACGATCCAAACACACGGTGCAGCGTCCTGATCAGACCCCACCTGTGTGTGTGTGTGTGTGTGTGTCTTTAAGTTTGTGAAGCCTCAGCTCATTTCACTTGGCATTAATGAACAAAGGAGCAGATACCTACACAGAGCCGTGTTTAAAGAACCCCCCAGAAACTGAAGCTGCGCAGATTCTTTCAATTAGCAAAACCCAAATATTTATGGACCGAACATTTCCCCTCCGGACGGAAGGGGAGTGTACGTGTGCGTGCATGATTGTGTGTGTGTGTGTGTGTGTGTGTGATCCCCTGGGCTCATGCTTCATTTCACTTGAGCCCTGCCACCATCTTTTGAAGCGACTCTCCAACATCTTCGCTGTCCGACGTCTCTCTCTTTTCTTTGACCAGAAGGAGCTCTTTTCTCAGAGGAGCTGAACAAGGTGCAGAATGTAAAACCCTTTCAAGCCAAGATGATGAATATTTTCCCTTTTTGTCTTCTATGTATCTTATGCTGAAGAATAAAGAACGTGTGTGTGTGTGTGTGCTCCTCGTTCATATCCGCCGGGAAGAAAATACAGTTTCACTGGGCAAGAGAAGCAGAGGGAAGGGAAGAGAAAAGAAGGGAAGGGAAGGGAAGAGAAAAGAAGGGAAAAGAAGTGAAGGGAAAAGAAGGGAAGGGAAGGGAAAAGAAGGGATGGGAAGGGAAGGGAAAAGAAGCACACTGGTGGATGCAAAACGACCACAGGAAGATACTCAATGATTAAAAGGCAGCGTGGGAAAACATGGAGGTGGACTGAGGCCCGATTATTGACGTGTTCCAATTTCTAGTTCGGCAACAAACACAACAGGTCGGTGTAAATGGAAGAAGAAGAATACCGCTCTGTTCCTTTAAGGATTCTTTTTCCACATTTTCATCGATACACGTCGAGGTTTTCGACCACAAAGAGCGAGATACAACATCTCAAAGTGTTTCTTTTGTTGTTTTTTGCAGCTGCGTTTCCACATCTATCTCTAGAGAGCCACATTTACACAAAGGCACAAACACACACACTTCCAGGAGGATAAAGACGTCTTTTTGGATGCGATACATTTCCTGTCAGTTAAAAAAGAAAAAGGAAAAAAAAGTGAATTGTGCTGCACGCTTTTATCGCCAGAAGGAAACAGTCGACGGCGTTCAGCTTGCCGAGTGGAAAATGCGACGGATGCTTTTGGATGCGAGTCCGACGCGTTCGGGGTTTGAGTTATTCTAAAGAGGTCGTCTGGGTTTCGGAGTGAACAGGAGTAGCGGAGGAGATGGAATCCACATTAATGCAATAAACCGACACCCTCCGTGTTTGTTCAGATGGTTTTCCTCGCGCCGAGGAGAGAGATCAAATGGGCACATCAATTCTAAATTGTGCGTGGATGTTACTGATGTGGGGCTCGCTCTCTGGATTGGAGAATAACTCAACTCCAGGGCTCCGCTGGGCCTCTGGACAAACACCACCGTGACGCTGGACAACAAAGACTTCATACTCCCTCTGCTCCGACTGTTTCACGGAGATGATTCCGAGGCTCAGACCCCCTCAATCGATACCAGACGCATCCCAGAACCCCCAAACCCCAGAGGAGCAATGTGCATTATCTATTGGGAGGAACTTAATATCATATTATAATAAGTATGTTTTAAAACTAAGAAGAGTTGTGTTCTCAGAAGGAGCATCTTTATATCTACATACATGGATTATGGAGCTATGGTAGCCCAGAAGGGACAAACCAAACACTGGCTCTATCAGAAATCCGACACAATGCACCTTTTAAAAAGTGATAGTTTGACATTTTGTAAGATATTTTTTTAGTTTTAAGAGAAGATTGTTGAGCGGTATCGATCCTCTCTTTTAAAAATCTGGGTTCTGGGATGACAGAGTTGTCTTTATTTAAGAGATTAAGTGCAGGATTATTTCTTTGCTGGGACCCATGTAGATACACTGTGCACACCCTTAATCCCACCTCAGCTTAATATGAATAACAAGAACTGTAATTAAATAGCACCTTTTAAAAACAAAGTTTACAAAGTGCGTCATTTTCACGTCACAGGATAATAAACATTAAATTCATATTTACTAAATCAAGTGAGAAGTTGAGTAATTCTCTTCGACTTTTTATGTAATCAAGCCTTTTTTTTGCGACCAGAGGAGTCGCCCCCTGCTGGCCGTTCGAAAGAATGCAAGTTAGAGACACTTCCACGTCGGCTTCGCCTTTCAGAACCGGAGGAGCAGCACAAAGACTTTGGAATCTGTGTCTGAACCGATCAATAAAAGCCTGTAATCTGTTCCTTGGTGAGTTTTAGAAGTGCCGGTACAGGCAGATGTTATAATCTCACAAACGGAGTCAAGCTTTCTGCTTCCACATCGACAGTCAATCTGTCCTTGGCTGTCAGTCTTCTAATCGTACTCCAACTCCGAGTTGCATGAGAAAAAAACAACCCGAACACACAAACGTCTCCACGAGGGCCGACGACCGTGGATTCCGACTTCGGCTCTCATATCTCACTTTGGCCCAGCCGGAGAATAACATCACACACCAGAGACCCTAAGATCTCTTCCTCTCCGTCTGAGTGAGGCGGACGGGGGAGGAGTAGAGTCAACACCGCTGGCTCCCACATGTGGCTGTGAAAAGGCGCTCGGACGCCGCCTTCCAAACAGCGAGGAGGAGGAGGTCTTCAGGCCGAGCTTGACCGAGTGTGTAAATACGCACGAGGTGTTGATGTAGTGCTGAGCGCGTCCACGCAGCCATGCGTACATCCTCCTCAGCATGAGGCCCTCGCAGTGCAAGCAGCATGTTGGGAGCACATGTGTGTGCCGCTGTCTCCCAGCTCTGTTCATGCCCCATCATGCTGCATGTATGGATTATGGTCTTTGAGAAACAACAGATTTAGTGCATTCCTCTGGTCGTATTGCGAACTTCGGACCTGTCATCAGCAAAGTCCAGATAGTTGGTGTGGGGGAGATTTAAAGGGCCAGTTCCGCTCTAGAGTGCTATAAGATCTGTCGACTTCACGTCAGTGTGATTTATAAATGTCTCAATCCTTCTGATGAGAACTAAAAGCACACCCTGGAAACAGCAGGATTAAAGCCAGGGTTCTTACACATTTTGACCAATGGATTTCCATGACTTTTCCATGATTTTTCCATGACTTTAAACCAAATTTCCATGACCAAACTGAAATCTCGGTATAAACATGAACATTTCTGAAAATGTTGCGTATTGAGAGCGTACGCCAGCTTATATTTTGAGCGTCTTTCTTTAAAAAAACATATTAATTATTTCAAACTCGGCGTAAATGAACACGTGATTATAACAACATTTCCATGACTTTTCCAAAACTTTTATGATTTAAGTTTTTTCCATGACTTTTCCAGGCCTAGAAATGACCATTTTAAAATTCCATGACTTTTCCAGGTTTTCCATGACCGTACGAACCCTGTAAAGCGCTTTAACACATTTTGCAGATTAAAGCATCCGGGGACTTTTTTGTTGTTTCTGTCGAGCCTCTGAATTGTTATTTTTGTTGCTTTGAGAACATTGCTCCGTACAATAATCTCAAAAGCTCATATAGTCACATATAAAACAGTATAAATGGAGATTCTTTCGGGAGAAACAGCTCATTGTGACTTATTGATCCCATGATGACCGGACAATGCAGAGGAGCAACGCTGGAGGACATTGTGGGAGAAGACGGTCCTCACGCCTCGATGGTTGAGGCGCTCTTATTACCTCGGATCTACTATTCCTAAGCTCACGTGACGGTGGCCGATGTGTGCTTTCCTTTTTTATATTGTTAATAAAAACATTGAGATAAAAAATCTCCTTCACAAGAGTCCTGGTCAAGACAGCAGCAGCAGCACATTACACAGCTTCAGACAATACAACATAAAACAGTGACAGACAATATATATATAAAAAAAGAGAAAGAAAAATATTTTTTTAGATCATAGCATGAATAAAACGCAAACTAAGACTCAAGTCTTCATAACCCAGTTCACACAGGTGCACATACCTCGGTCAAAGAAAACATCTACAACCAGGTGAACCTCCCTCCAACTCTTTTAATCTGTTTTTAAAATAAACTAATGCGACATTGATTAATAATCTATAACTCATGTTGCTCAAGCAGCATGCGTGTTGCTCCTCCTTCTTTGGATCTACATGGTAACTTTACTAAAAGGTCACAGTGAAAAGTGCAAATATGTTTTGGTTTAGCACGCTCAGCATTTTTGTGAGCACGTTAGCATCTGCTAAATAGCACGAAAACAAACAACCGAGGCTGATGGGAACTGTCATTTGTTTGAAGGTCATAGAAGTAAAAGTTTAAAAGTATTGGTCCAACTAAAATGTTGACGCAAACTCTGCACGCAATAAGAAACCATAAGTTACAACAAACTTTACTTCCTGTCTCCATCCCCGTTTCCTGTCCAGTAAAAGCAAAAAGAAACCACATGAAACACTCTTAGTCATTTTAATATATTTGTATATATTCATATATTACATTTAACAGAGACACAATGAAAAATCATAAAGTAGAGACAAAAAGTGGCTGAGATATTGGTACAAATTTACAATTTCTGAGGATCATTTACATAATGTTGCACTCTTTAAACTCTGTTCAACATATAAAGGAAGTGAAAGTGACAAAAAAAAGGACCATTGGAAGTTAATTTTGTAAGTTTTTTCGAGACAGCAAGAACCAGCTTGCTAATACTGAACACGATGACTGAATCTCTTCTTTTTTTAATATGCCTTCGTCTCATCGGACTAAAACTACCGAGTGACATCATTAATGAGGAGAAAACACAAAGTGACATGCCGACTGTACAATTTTACGATTTCATGTAAACGCATTCATTTCAAAATAGCTTTAGAGATTTGGCTGATTAAAAGTCCAGAGCGAGATACAAAATTTAGGGTTCAGCGAACTCAACTTGAATGGATGATTCCATCGTCCATCTGAGGTTAATGTCCGCCGCTATATTATTATCAAAGTCTGACACCGGAATTATACAAAAACATGACACGCTGGAGACGATCCCAGATATGACGAATGAAATCAGATAAAATGATCACGTGAGACATCAATGAATCAAGTACGGATGTGAGATTTAAATCAGATATAAACTACCCGAGCCTCAGAGTCTCTGCAGCAAGAAATACGCCTGGTGTGAAACGTTAAACTTCTTTAACTCTTATCCGAGATGTCATTTGGCCC
Source organism: Pseudoliparis swirei (assembly GCF_029220125.1). Lineage (NCBI taxonomy): Eukaryota > Metazoa > Chordata > Actinopteri > Perciformes > Liparidae > Pseudoliparis > Pseudoliparis swirei. The sequence goes on along the minus strand of NC_079402.1, from coordinate 18,614,898 downwards.
GTGTGTGAAACATCACAGCATCGTTAACCAATTAAAAAAGGATCATGACACGGTTGAGGTCGATGGGTAAAAAACAACAACAACAACAACAACAAAGACAACATAGAACTACTCCTGTCAGGAAGTACGACAGCTTCTCCAGCAGCAGCCTTCATTAGTAAAAGACGAGAACGAAGAAGCACAGAGGCTTATCCCAGCATGCACTGGGTGAGAGGCGACGGGGGGGGGGGGGGGGGGGCAGGAAGGCGGTCTAGTCAACAGCACTGGATTACTCGGCGCCGGAGGAGGTGGGATAAGGCGTGTTCCCATCACCGGTTGGGCCCCGTTGTGCTACTGCGTGCTCACTTGGAAAGCGAATGAGAGGTTCAGGTCCACCGACGGGCGTCGGGAAGAAGAGAGACGAGATAGGGGAAAAAAAAGAGTCCGGTGGTCAAACTCTTATCGCAGAAGGCAAACGTGACTCGTTCATTTTTGGAAGACAGTCGGGTTGTAGAAAGAGACATTTTCCCTTCGACATCCGGATAAAAAAGGAGTAAAAAAAACAAAACAACTGGCACTGTGTTGGTGCTATTCTTCATAAATGTGCTGTGTAATAAAAACGTTTAAAAAGAGTTTGATTCAGGCACATTTTTCTATTAATGGGGCACAATTTAAAAAAAACACTGGCAGTTTTACAAAAACATGCTGCAGGTTACATTTTGAGGGTAATGTCCCTTCATTCTTCTTTTTTTTGTTTTGATTTTAAAGCAGCTAAACATTAAAAAACGTTTTTTACAGTCAGGATAGCAGATTTCTTTCATAAAGTAGACAAATTAAAAAAGGCTTAAACACTTTAAAAGTACAAGCCGTGACTGAGAGGGGAATTAACAAGTTAAAAATCTTTTTAAAAACACCCCACGGATCACAGGGATTGTTTAAAAAAAATTAGAAACACACTCCATGCATTCGACCGCAGAGTTTAAATCTGGAAACCCACGTTTAGATAAAACCTCGATGCACTTTTAAGAGGAGGCGTTAGTTTGAAAGCACTTCAGTGGGATTTTAAGAGATAAAGCTTGTGCCATAAGTGTGTGAGTCCCGTTTCAGATTCCACCTTCATTGCTTCATTGCTTCATTGCGAGCGGGAAAGGAAGAGGACCAGTAAACAGAACTGGTTTGAGCTGGTCGAGCAGAATGATCGGCGCTAATATGTAGAGTTCAGAGGACGGACCACGGACACGGGGTTTGTGTTATGTTCCTTAAAAGCTCTTGAAAGACGAATACCGAGAAGAAGAGTATCCGGAAGATTGTTAGTGCACGTTTTTTTCTTCTTTTCTTTGTGTGATTTCAAATACAATATAGATTTATATCTAATCCGTAAATTGTTTTCCGACTGTACAAAAGTGAATTGATCAGAAAGCGTTGTTAGATTTCGTATATCCACACGTATTCCTGAAAGCTCATCTTTAGTCTTCTTTTTCTTTTTCTCAAACAGTGTTCAATACTCAGTGCTGTTTTTTCTTGTGGTGGGATTCTCGCCTCCCGGGACCGCAGCTCCGATGGATCCGGAGGGTTCCGGGGGAGACTCGTTCAAAAAAGTCGCCGAAACGAGATTTGAGTTCCTCGGATTTGGGCGACCTCAGCAATCCGCCATGTAGCGTCCTGCACGAGAGAACACAAGACGTTCAGGCGCGAGCCGTTCGAACGGGCTGGGCGTGGCCGGCGGGCTCGTGCGGCACCCCCTACCTGTGGCGAACCTCTTCTTGTTGAGGGACAGTCGGTATCCGGGCCCCAGCAGCTCCAGGTCCACCCCGGACAGGGTGCTGCCCTCGCTCATGAACTGCACCGCCAGGGTGGTGGGGCTGGACGGGCCGTCCGACAGCTCGAACTTGGCCCTCAGGGACCCGGCGCCTGGCGTCCAATCAGAGGCACTCAGTGTGGAGCGCGGCTTTCACACCAGAACTCACAGGCACGGTTACAAATTGTAATAAAAAAAAAAATCCTCTTCTGTGTTCTCGACGTGTTCTCAACGTGTTCTCAACGTGTTTTCAATGTGTTCTCAACATGTTCTCAACATGTTCTCGTGTTCTCAACGTGTTCTCAACATGTTCTCAACGTGTTCTCAACGTGTTTTCAATGTGTTCTCAACATGTTCTCGACGTGTTCTCAACATGTTCTCGACGTATTTTCAACGTGTTCTCGACGTATTTTCAACGTGTTCTCAACGTGTTTTCAACACGTTCTCGTGTTCTCAACGTGTTCTCAACGTGTTCTCAACATGTTCTCGACGTGTTCTCAACGTGTTCTCAACATGTTCTCGTGTTCTCAACATGTTCTCAACGTGTTCTCGACGTGTTCTCAACGTGTTCTCAACGTGTTCTCAACGTGTTCTCAACATGTTCTCAACGTGTTCTCAACGTGTTCTCAACATGTTCTCAACGTGTTCTCAATGTGTTCTCAACATGTTCTCGACGTGTTCTCGACGTGTTCTCGACATGTTTTCGACGTGTTTTCGACGTGTTCTCGTGTTCTCAACGTGTTCTCAACGTGTTCTCAACGTTTTTTGTGTTGTTTCTCGCGCTCGTCAGTCATGTGACAAACTAAATCCACGCTGACTTCTCGTTTCACGCGGCGCTCGAACAGCCGTCTCCTGGGGGGCGGGGCTCTCGCTGCCCTCCCCTGCAGGTTTTGCTGGCGTATATAACTTTAGTGTTCATGATTTCGTCATTTATAGACATAAGAGTCTATACTCGGAGATATAAATGACTGCGCCGCATAATTATAGCTACGTGAAGAAGGCAAAATCATCTTCGTCGTGGTTTTCTTTCTTCAAATATTCAGCAGCAATAAGAAGCAATATGCTCATTCTGCAATAACTATAAAAAACTATAAAGAAGCGCTAAAAAATATATGAAATCAAATGAAGGATATCTTATTTTGTCGCGTACATATGCACACTGATACTGAAGTCTTTATCTGGTCGTGTGGCGGCGTGTGCGCTCTGTGACCGGCAGGTGAGATGTTACCACAACCAAGAGAAGAGGAGGATGTACCTTCATTGTCAGACTTTTCCGAGATGTCGCTCAGCTTCCACAGACACTTGTTCTGCTCCGGGTTCCTGGAATAAGAGAAAGGAATGAGCGTCTCCTGTTGATGCGAGATGGAAATGTTTCTAGGACTCTTCCTGAAGTCCAGCGAGAGCCACGTTTCCTTCACCAGACGGAGTTGGGCAGCGACTGCATGTTGGTGACTTCTCCGTCGACGGGCACTAAGATCTGGACGTTGGACAGCGGGCCGGGCGCGGCCATGGACTCCGGGTTGTAGCGGTAGTCCACCCGCAGGTCGGACGCGCTGGCGCCACACTTCCAGTACACGGCCAGGTTGAGCGGCGTGGAGTGGATCCCGTCAGACTGCACCTGGGCACGGCGGGTCAGAACACAGGCGCTTTGAGACCAGTGAGACTCGGAGGCTGAATCCCAGCTGGGAAGCTCAAAGTCTTTGATGTCATGACACACATTGCTGAAAGCTAAGAAAAATATAAATCCTAATGTTCCTCCACAGACCGATTATTCTTCCATCAACTAGAAGCCGATGCACAGCTGCCGATGAGCTTATATTTCATGACGTTTATAGATTTTCTTGTTCCACCACACGTGAACTAAGGCCCGGTTACTGGGAGGCAGGACGGCCGTTAGTGGTTTGGGAGCCGGCTTGAAGGACGAGGCTTGATGCCAGTTGAAGAATGTCTGAACAAAAAATATTTAACCCCAAATTACTCTGGGGATCTAAATATAGAAATCATTCATAAATAAATATCATTGATATATTTAAGTCATAGTGACAGATAGGATCAGACATTCAGGACTGGTTCTGAAAAGGCAAACTGCATCATACATATACAGATTATTATATTATATTATGAAGCTGCTGATTAGAGGACAGCAGCAACACCTCCCAGCATGCATCAGATTGAAGTAAATTCACTATATTCCTTCGATAAACTCAAAGATATGTTTTTTTATTCATGTCACTTGCTTCTTTTGAGTTGTTGTTGTTGTGTTTCTGCTGTCTTGTTTCATTGTGAACAAATAAAAACACTAAAAGGCAATAAAATGATTGTGCTTCCTTCCATAAATTGTGTATATACAGTGCCGACAACTTGGATTTTAGTGGTGAAGCTTTCACAATATTATTTCATATGCACAATGACTTTAATACCAACTAATGTAATAACGTAAATAAGCCAGTTTGAAGCTATAAAAACGTCCTTTTGTGGGGTTTGTTTTAAAAGATGATGTCATCCGGCGGTGGCATTTCGTGTGTGAGGCTGCATGATTTTCGGGCCGAGGCGCACAGCAGTTAGCTGAGGTTTACACCCGACTACAGCCTGGCCTCAGAAGTAGTAAACTCAATTCTAAAGCTGGCTAGTGACCACGAATTAATCCAATTCCAAAGATTGTGAGGACGTGTGGCAGAAAAAGACGACAAGCTTCAAACTATTTGATTATTTAAAAAACATTACAGCTGAAAGCTCTTTTTTTTGCTTCTTTCTCAGACTTGTCTGGAGTGTGAAGCACTTTGGGCGAAACGTGCCTTTTTTCCCCTCAGAATAAAGCTCTCTGCCTCCAGATATTTTATTTGGATTATAGTTCACGACTCCACTTCGGCTGACCTGGTATTTTAGGACGTCCACGTTATAATAGGAAGCTGTCGGATTCTGATCTGAAGATTTCCTGAGGTAGGATGTCAGCGCTTGCATGTTGAACCAGAAGTCCTTGGAATTTGAGTCACTTTGGGAAGGATCACTAGATAGAAAGTAAAAACAGTCAGGAAGACACACACACACACACACAGAAGGGGGAATAATCAGAGGCTCAATTATTAATCGCTTCTTCCTGGCTTTGTGTGCAATAGCTTGGAAAAAATGACCCTGTTATATCCAACCAGCTACGAAATCATGAATTCCATTTGATCCAATTAGACCAACCGTGTGGTCTTGGGATAACAAAGAGGGAGAAGAAGACTTTCTTTTAAAAAATATGTCATTTTCCTCGACGGACCCGTCAAATATAATTTGTTTCAAGAAAGTCTTTGTTTTTAAAAATGTAACCAACAAAGTTCAAAGCGCATTAAAAGTCGCGCTACGGCCTGTGAGGTTAAAATGGACATTAAACACCTCGGACTGCGCCTGAGGAGGTGAGAGGCGACGTGGTAAATGAAAGCGATGTCATGTGAGGTGTGCTGCTCTCTGCTGCTGCTGCAGAGCGTTATGTGGTTCAGGAGAGACACGCGCCGCTGGGAACCTGGCTGCTAAACGTCTGGTGGAAAATACTTCCCAGACAGCCCAATGACGGCTTTATGTCAGATTAATTATTTAATTCCCTCCCACCGGCGCAGATGACTTTTCCTCGATTCTCGGCCCGGATTATCGCGTCTCCGGGCGACTCACCTGTACAGCAGCTGCTGGTTGGGTAAAATCTGCTCCAACCGGCTGGTGTTCCTCAGCTTGAAGGTGAGCACGGCCGGGGACGGGTTGGTGGTGAACACCTTGATGATGCCCATGGGGAACGAAAAGGTCATGTCCCCTGTGATCTTCACGATGCACCTGAGGAGGGTGGAATAGGGATTATGACTTCGATAATGGCTTCAAGCTACTTTTCACTGGTTATGAAGGAAGGGCGAATGGGAGAGAGATCCAGAACCAGAACTGTCACCGTGACGCAGTGACATGAGCGCTTTTCTAAAAAAGGGACTCTGGTGCTCAGAAACACGACGACTCGAGTCCACAGGGAACCCCAAAAGGACTTAGCTTTAATCAGACGTCAAAAAACTGTGAAAGAGTTTTAGTTTTATATCTTCAGTTCACTTGTTTTGTTCGACCAACAGTCAAAAACCCACATTTTGATGATCTGCAAAATAATCCAGGAAAAGTTTGTTTTTCTATTTTTTGGGGTATTTTGTACGATGTAACATATAGTTTTTAATTTGTATTCACAAAAAAGTGCATTTATCAGATAGCAGGTTTTGCTCTCCGGTCATCCATATATTCTATTACATTGCATAATCAATAATAAACAGTCGTATAAGATAGATACAAGTATAAAATCATCACATTTGAGAAGCTGGACCCAGAGACCGACTTCAACAATTAGAGCAACTTCATTTTAAGTTTTGCTCAAATGATCTCGTCACCACTATAACTGAGTAAAAAGCTCCATTGGACACATTTGGCCTCCTTATGAATCGAAACACACCGGCTTACGGTCGCAGGTGTCTCCATACCCCCCCCCCCCCCTCCCCTTTCCGAATATACATCTGTATGCTTTTATAGTCTGATCACGAGTCGGGTTTCTCCATTGGGTTGGGGGTTGGCCTCGGCTGCCGCGGTAACGGGCCCACAGCGGGTCTCCAGCCCGCGCCGTGTCTCCGCTGCGTTGCTCGTGAAATGTTCCGTTCGCTAATCCGCTGCAAAAACAATAATCCTTCTGTGCGCCGGCCATTTAACAGCAGTTAACCAATAAACGGCTGTGTGTGATTTTTGGGGCCCAGACGATAATCTGCCCCGCGTAGGTTATCCACTCTGAAAGAACGGTGTCAGACGAACGCAAAAACATTACACACACGCAGAGCGAGAGAGACACACACACACAACCGAAGAGCCGAGGCCCACGGACTGCAACCCTCATAACGTCATGTGTGTGTTGCCGTTTCAAATATGGACAGAAATGTGTATATGCGTGCAGGTCCATGCGTCAGGAGGGGGGCGGGGGGGGGGCTTCGAGCTCCAGGAGGTCATGTGAGACTCACTTCGTGGGATCAGCTCCTTTGAAGTAGGCATTCACCGACTCGGTGAAGGCCACGGCGATGGGCAAGGCATCGAGAGACGCCAAGGTCACAGGGCTGGGACCGCGAGACGTCCCTGAGAACGAGAAGAGGCGCAGAGTCGGAGGCTGTTGACTCAGCTGCGGATCGGCCTCTGCAGCCACCGCGAGGGTCCGGAGAATCCGTCATGCAACGATGCGTTACGTCATTTGGAATATCTGAATTATTGCATTTTAATGACGCCGGGCCCAGTCACACATTGCAAATCAGTACGTTGTTATCTTTCACGTGAAGACAAATACGCTTCTTTTGAGAGCAGATCATGCCACAGCTGCTTTAGTTCACATTGAGCACAGCTAGACAGGCAGGATGACCTCAGACGCCGTGTTAAAGTCAACAGAAGACAGTCAAGACGTCATCATTTTTTGGCGATCCAATCTTTAGAACGTTAGGAGCTGATGCTGCTGAAAGGGTGAATATGGAGAGCAGACAAGAGAGAGAGAGAGACATCGCAGCAAAGCAAGAGGACCAGTTGTCCATCCAGGGCTGGAGAGTTAGTTTGAGTTAAACACAAGAGGAGAGTCCTCTTGTATGAGCTCCGCCCCTCCCCCCCCCGTACCTGCTGGTGTTTCACACCGCTTCTCAAACGTAGGCAGCTTCGCTACGAACACATCGTCCTCTTCACGGCAAATTTTTAAAAAAGGGCATACGTCAGAGGAGGAAGGAGATAAACAGAGCCAGAGAGCACACATGAGAGGGAGAGGGGATGCTGAGCACAGGTGTGAGTCCTGTGTGTGTGTGTGTGTGTGTGTGTGGCGGGTGAGCCCTGAGCCGACGAGGCCGAGGCGACTGCACAGAGATCGGTGACGTGTACGGACGGAGGGAGGAGATGACGACGGGGCGAGAGGAGGAGACCAGAGTTGATTTTAGAGAGAAGGTCGGACTCACTTTGGCTGAGCAGAAAGAAAGGTGAGAGGGGGAGCAGCTCTGGATCTGGGGAGGAATGGGGGAGGGCAAAGGTGTGCTCAGCTCCTGAAAGCAGAGGAGTCCAGGAAGGAAGGGAGGAGGGAGAGGGGAGGAAACACAGCACATTGTGTTGCAGAGGTAACACAAAAAAGTTGGTGAAGAGCTGAATATAAAGGAGAGAAAGTAGTTGTAATAAGACAGTGGGAGGGAAGGGGCGGGGCTTACCAACGGTGGGGGTGTTGCCGGCGCTGAGCGATGCATTCGAGGACAAGGAGGAGGAGCTCTCGGCCCGGGCGAGAGGCGCAGCAGGTGGAGGGCTGGCGTTGGACAGCTTGGGCGGGCTGAACGGCCGTACCTGGGCGGAGGGAGTCACGGCGGTTAACCGAGCGCGGCCGCCGCGCGGCGCGAGCACGTGCTCTGAGGGGACGTCCACTCACAATCTCATTGATGCCTGTGAGTTTCCCCGTGGGGAGTTTGGGCCTGGAGGAGGGGCGGGGCGGGGGCACCAGGCCCCCGGCCGTCAGCGGGGTCGTCGGTCGGTTCGGTAGCGGCACTGCACGGAGACACACGGGCAGGTTTTACTGGTTGGTGGCAGGAGACAGCAAAGAAACCGGCTGCACTTAAGGGAAGCACACGCGTCATGCATGAGGACCCCCGGTTTAAAAATCATGAGAACAAAACTGTAACAGGCAACCACAATTAGGAGTAAAACACATTCCAAAATAAAATTCACAAAAATCATAATTGCAAAACTTTAAGAAAGGTAAGAAAAATAGGAGTGAAACACATTCCAAAATAAAATTCAGAAAACATAAACTCCCATACACACATGTTGCAAACCAGGCAGTGCGTTAGAGAAGCATTTATCTGAAGAAAGAAAACTGTCATCATCAAAAACAAAACAAAATGCAAAAAAAATAATCATAAAAATTACAATAAAAACAAATAAAATAATAAAAATAATGAAAAATAATAAAACTCCAAACCTCAGGCATAAAACACGTCTCAAGCATCGGTGAAAATGTTACCATTGAATATTTTGCCTGATGGAGCTGCTGCCCTATCTGTAACCCCAGAGAAGACGCCAAAGAAACGGGGCTCGCCGTCTCCTCCGCCGCCCGCCGCTTTGCAGAAGGCCTCGGCGGACTCATCCGACAGGAAGCAACACGACCTGCCGGAGCCGGACTGAGGCCCCTGGGGGTCCTTCGCCGGCGGCCCCGAGCCCTGGCGGCGAGCCGGAGCCAAATTATCGCTGAAGGCGATCCACTGGTTCTGGGACCAGGACACGGAGGACACGGAGGAGACGGCGTCGCCGCTCTTCGGAGGGCTGGCGGCGGCCGGGCCCTTGGCGGGGTCGATGGGCTCGGCGGGCAGCGTGATGGGGGCGCTGCGGGCCCTCGCCGGCGCCGGCTTGAGTGTTTGGAAAGGGTTTTCCGGCGAGTCCCAGGGAGAGGATGTGGACGGGGAGAAAGAGGAGACGTCTTTGGACTGTTGGCTCTCTGCCAGGGGAGGGGGGCGCTCCCATTGGGTCACCGGCTCAGCTGACGGGGGGGGGGGGGGGGGCGATGTGATCGACAGGAGGCGATAAATATGACAAATGCAGATCAGACATGAGGCAATTCAAGCATTAAAAAGAAACACGCATCCTCAACATGGAGCATCAAATATATTCACTTTGGTTACTGCCTTGTGCATATATTTTGTTTCCTCAGTATATTAGTATTTCGTATTGTTTTGTGTTTTATTTGTATCTGTTATTAATGCTCTGATGTGCACCCGCTGCTGTGATCCTGAAATGTCCCCACTGTGGGACTAATAAAGGAATATCTAATCTAATCTAATATGAACAAATATTGTGACACGATAGTGCATCTGCATTCGCACACTCTCACACACCTGTGAGGGTAGGAGGTAAATGAGCCTCTCTCCTAACTTACACTCGTGGTTTCTGGGGTTAAAATATGTTTGTTTGTTAAGTCGCAACATTACGTAATGTCAAGTAACATTAAACAAGTCTACTTTTTGTCAGGATTTTTGAAAATAATTTAAAGGTTCTGCATTATTTTAACGCATTAATCTAAATATTTTATCCTGCTTGCATATATTATAATTGTCTCAACTGATTGCCAGATCTTGTGTCGCTGATAAATCCCGCTCATAGTACTCAGTGTCTCGGTGTGGACATCATGTTGCTTTGGCCCTCTAACTGTTGCACGCAGCATACTGAACATGGACGTTAGACATTGTTAAATCTTCAGTTTGTGTCAACAACTACGACATATTTGTATTTCTTGCTCTCCCACAAACCTAAAACCACGTGCAAACTCTGCATAATTAGTAAGGGATAATATCTTCCCAGAAATGCTTATTGTAAACTAAAATGAATCCTCTTTCCAGTAATAAAAGTGCAAAGCGATGACCGTGCTTTAACACACGTCCTGTGAATGGAACCACGAGTCAGTCTGAATCTCACGTTCACTTGAACATGAAGAACACGCCCAACAGGAGATGATGACAAGTGGTGCGAGGTCACCGTCCGATGAACACACGTTTTACCTGAGGCCTCTGGCAGAAAGACATCGTCAGAGTCACTCCTCCGAAAAGATGGAGATGGAGGGATTGAAAGGAAGATAGAGGCGAGGTCTAACGAGAAAGGTTGACGCAAATCAATTAAAAGAAACAATAAAACATCAACACAACTTCAACTTAGTGACATCGTAATACATTTTAAAAAAAGCAAAAAACAATACGTCACACAGATGTACAAAACAAATCAAGAAAAGAAAAAAAAACATCCGACACATTTTCTTTACAATCTTTGCTTCTTTCAGAGGGAGTTTAATCGGTTTAATCGGTTTAATCGGTTTAATCGCTCCCGGAGTGGTTTATTGTGTCATGTGTGCGTTGGGATCCTGCGTCACTGTACACAGAGAGATTTAACAGCCTGTTAATTTCCATCAGCGTATCTTAATCGGGGCACTCCGCGATGCTCTTTTGACTTGTAAGCCGCGACCTTTGACCCCAACGAGACAATGTTTGACAACATAGGTGCCAGTGGGCTTTATGGCCGGCCCTCTGACCCCAACGAGGTGCCAATTAACTGTGGATTACGCTGACCACAGGCAATGGGTCAGCGCTGATGTCGCTCTGTTTAAACGCCGGTGTCATGCACGTAAAGCCGTGACGTTCACTCCATCAACGCCTCAAACAAAGTGAAAACAAACGCTCTGCATGAAAGGGAAGGAGAAAAGGACCGAAAGAGACACACTGGGGTGGACAAAAAATTGCCTGTGGTTGAATATCTGGGACTGACCACTGAGGGGAAGGGGCTCCCAACTGAGTAACTAAGAGAGGGAAGTGGAAACTAAATAATGCACAGAGTGAGAGAGAGAGAGAGAGAGAGAGGATGAGATCAAGGAACAGGTCGCTTTTGCTCCTTCAAGTTAGAATCCTTCAGGTTTGAGTCAAACACCATTTTTCTTTTCCTGTACTGGCTACTTTATATATTTACATCTATCTCCTGACAGAAGTTTATATCATTTCTGCGTTTATCGGTCAGCGGATCATTTAAATTAAGAGTCGGTTTGTCTCCACCTGGACCCAAGAGTGGCTCCCCGACGTACATCTTAAGGATTACAACTCCAAAGGAATGACGGGAACCTCCTGCTGGTTCGAGGGATGGAGTGTAGATAAAACAGTAAAGTCTGAATATATATATATATATATATATATATATATAAGTGCACAGCAATGAGGCTTGACTGATCACCTGTTGATGAGGAAACAGAGGAGGAGGAGCCTGCCGCGAGAGTCGGGCCGAACGGGTCCAGAGACAGAAGGTCGTTGTTCGTCAGTCTGCCGGAGAGAGAGAGAGAGAGAGAGAGAGAGAGAGAGAGAGAGAGAGAGAGAGAGAGAGACTTACAGCAGCATTTCAAGCTAAACGTTTCGGCACAGTTTCCCGGGGACATGAAAACATACGTACTCGTATGGCGTTGGCGCTCTGGTTCTTCCCAGCTCGTCGCCTGCGGAGACAGAAACCCAAACAGAAAATGAAGAGCCACAGGCCTGAACAGAGTGGTGACAGCAGGGGAAAATGAAAAAGAAATCAAACTTGTGTTAAATGTTTAAAATACATCGCACCCTAAACCAGAAATGTGAACCGGGGTCCTGACAGAACAAATGAGAATCTGCCATGAAAAGCCACAGACGTCTATTGGCAGTCAGATTTAGTTTGGATAAGATCTGTTTTTCTTATTTCTGCCGCACACAGTAAAAAAAAACATAAAATCTTATCCAAATACGTCAACTTAAAAAAAAAAAAAAGCTTTCTTTGAAGGTAACACTTTAAAACAGGGGGTGGAGTTTTAGGTCTTTTTGCCTTGTTATGGTTGCGCCCCTTTTCTTAAGTGTTACAATGCATTGCAAAGGATCCACATCAGAGACCTGAAGCAGCACCAGAGGTGAGAGGAGACCCTCGAGAGGACCCGGAAACAGAACCAGACGCGTTGGTAAATTCTTAATTCGGGAGCTGAAGGTGTGCAGTGTCAGTGGCGTGAGCTCGAGTCAGCCGGCGGGGGAGGCGGGGCTACTGTAGAGAAAACATACTCACCGGGACCCTGAGGCTCAGAGCCTAATGTAGCAGCTCTTTTCATCCCTAAGCGTGTGTAGAGTATACATCTATCAATGCAATACCTTGTGTTTCAGCTGGAACTTTTCATAACCAGCAAATATGCAAAAGCAACGAAGAACAACTTCTACTTTTAACTCGTAAAAAAAAACGTGATTCATGTTGACATATTATCTTTTCCATTCTGCATTCTGAGCCAGTTTGCAGACGGGAAAAGATCATTTCTGACGTGTCAAAACATAAACAGCCAATAAAGCAATTGGTCGTATTTGTACCGCGGGAGGGAAACGTCCCTCAAGCTCACATTTAACAGCAAAGAACCGTTATTTACTTTTTCTGCAGATATGTTGGTTTTGGCAACGTTTTTCGGGCTTTAATTTTCTTTGCAGACGACCTCTTTGAAAACAACGTGTGCCAAGAAAAATGTAGTTAAAAAGTTGTACAGTCGACCCCCCCCCCCTTTCCACAGTCATCCAGCAAAACACAGATCCAGAGGGGTCAGGCAGGGGAAATACTCACTGGACTGGTTCCTCCGCATCTGTGCCTGGAAAAACAAAAACAGACAATAATTCATCAAAGACGCATTCGACATTTTCTGAGTTTTGTTAGAAACAAATCACCAGGAAGACCAAAAGTGATCGGGGGAACCCCGAAGCAGAGCAAGAAAATATTCTCATCGTGTTTCTTCTTCTTCCTCCACTTCCACGGTTTAGAAACCCGAAGCCTCTTGTCGCGTTAACGTGGCGATATATGAGAATTCACACATATAAAACTATATTATGAGCTATTCCCAGCGGGAAAGGGAACGTTCCGCTTCGGAGTTGAAGACAGTAAATCAGGGGGCTCCTCTCGACTCGCACATACCAGACGTTAAACCTGGGGTGAAATATTCAGCGCCGCATCGGAGCGCACACGCAGCGATCGGTCAGGGACGACGGAGAGAGCACGGCCCCCGACACTTCGCCGACTTCCTGTGCCGAGACAGCGTAACACAAGATACTGTACGCGAGGATCCGCTGTCGAGGGTCACCGACCCGATGGAAGCCGAGAGCATCAATTTCAATAAAGATTGTATTCTCACAAGGAGAGAGGTGGAGGTGGAGGAGGAGGAGGAGGAGGGGGAGAAAAAGAAACAAAATGGGTTTAAGGAACATAGCGTAGAGCGTTTAACCGCCGTAGAGCTGTGGGGCCCGGCTTTAGTCCCACAGGCGCTAAGCGGCAAATGGGTTCAATTACGGCGCTCGCCGGCCACACACACACACACACACACGACTTCCATTGCTATTTCAATAAAGGGAACACCGCAGAGGGGGAAGCAAACAGGAGGAGGAATGAAAAAGACAGAAAAAATGAGCACTGAGGAGGGGGGAGCAAATAAAAAAGAGAAAAGGAAATCTCTCTTTAATTCACACCAGATGACGCGACGTTCGTCATCACCTCGGACGTGTGTTTGAACTTTTCGGTAAATGTGAAATAAAAGCGAAAGTACGGAAAACTGAACTGTAATCGAATGACTTCTGGCATTTAAATGCAAATCAGAGTCGGCCAGCACAAACGGCGGCGTGTGGTTTTTATTTTGTACTTTTTCGGGGACGAGGAAGTGATCGTGGGCTCGGGTCTCGACGACAACCGAAAACCAGAAAGGCCCCAAAAAAATCCGGTTTTTAAAAGAGATCATCGCTGCTCTGGATTTTTTTTTTAGATGTGTGTATCATTCATGTCTAGGGTGAAAAAAAAAGAAGAAAAAAAACATTTGTAAAAAGCAAACTAACCCCATAAAGTATTCATAAATAACCACAACACAGTCCTGTCGAGAACAAGTGGCCTCCAATAAAACCCAAAGAGTGAGAGCAAGCAAAGAGTGAGCTACAACACAAACAGGGAGGAGGACCGGCGGTCAGAGCTCAGGGAGACGTCGACGGAGAGAGAGAGAGAGAGAGCCGGGGTCGAGAGGGCGATGCCGTGACCTTCGGCTCAATGTGAAGCGGCGGAGAGAGAGAGAGAGAGAGAAAGAGAGAGAGAGAGAGACGCAGAGATTGAGTGATGGTGAGGGACGAGGAGCTGAACGAACGGCTCCATGGCGGATCAGACTTGGCTCTGGATGTGTGTGTGTGTGTGTGTGTGTGTGTGTGCGTAGCCTGTCGGTCACTGCCGTAAAGCATTGCCTCCAGCGCCTACGCGGGGGACAGTGTGCATGTGTGTGAGGCTGCAGTAACGAACACCATCAGGAACCTTTTCCTGAGATCTTAAAATGTGTTCAACTGAATTCAAACTGAATTTACAAAGTGAAGACAAACCGTGAAATATTAGACATCATTTTCCAATTGGACTAAATGCGCTCCAAGAGGGAGAGACGAATGGCCTCTCCAGGAGGGGAAGCCCAGTAAGATGAGGTTACGTATCCCCCTGTTGCCCTCTAGTGTTGCTGCAGCGGAGTTGAGTTCTGGGGGCGCGACGGAGGCCGTACCGAGGTGGAGGGCGACAGGATGATGTTCCCAATGGAGGCTTTGAGCTCGTCGATGGTGGCTCGGTTCTGGAGCGTGTCGTTGTTTGGCTGGACGGGCTTGATTTCCACGTGGAACTTCCTGGGCTCGTCCTCGTTCTCCGAGTCGCTGGACGAGTAGAAGGAATTCTCTTTGGCATGTGGGGGACAAAAAGTCAAGGGGACAACGACGACGAGGAGGGAGAAGAGTTTAAATGACAAAGAAAATAGACGACAGTTTTTTGTTTGTTTTTTAGCTCGGAACAGAGAAACAAACAGATCTCTTTGAGTGTGAAGACAAATCAAAAGGATATTGTTTTCATTTCCTTCCGGTCGGATGCAGAAACCGTCTGCGTCGACTTGGGGAACATTCTACAACAAAGAAACAAAACATTGTCACATTTAAAAAACCTTTGGTGCACTTTTTTATGAAAACTAAGTTAAATAAATGTGTGTGTATCCTTTATAAAAACATTTTAAAGCAGCTAAATGATATGCAAACACTTTTGTACTTAAATATTTATTCAATATTTAATTTTCTAATTTCTAATTATACATTATTTAAATTAGTAGATGTAATATATATACAATAATAGGACACTTAACTGTTAAATAGTGGCTGTTTCATTGTTAGCTTCAGTCAAAACTTTCAACTTAGCCTAAATGTAATTTAATTTTTTTGAATTATTATTATTATTTAGATCTACATGTGTGTTATTGTCAAAGCTAACTAGCATCGTGTGTGGGTTGTGTTTCTACGGTTGAAGCTAACGTGCGAGATCACATCCACACAACTCTGATAATTACGTCACGCTTCGCTGCTTTAGAGGATCAATTTAAAACAACACAGGACAATGAACAGAAACACAAACAATTTAACTTTTTCTATATGTTTATAAAAATTCATTCACAAAAACGGTCTGGATATGAATATGTATTGCTTACAGCATTCTGGATGTCTATGGCGCCGTAGTATCCGGGGGGAGCGCCGTTGGCCGTGTTCTACAAGCACAAACAAGGAGAAATGAATGAATGAATGAGCAAATATACAAAGCAAACAGGAGGGAGGGATCAGAGAGAGAGAATTGATCCAGCGGGAAATTACAGGCAGATCCAGGAAGATTACAGCATAACACGAGGAAGAGGAGAAAATAAAACAACCCCAGAATATGCCCCTAGAGGCAGTGGAGCAAAAAAAAGGGTGGAGCAGAAAAAGAGAGATGAGAATCTGAGGATCTTTATACCTCCTCCTATTTGAAATCAATATGACACACAAAGCTTAAACTCAAAGAAGAGGTATAACTAGATGTTGATACTCACAGCAGGTTCGACTTCTGTCGACTCCCTGAAACACAGAATCATCACATGAGAAAGTTTCACCTTTTCACAAGTTTCACACACACACACACACACACACACATACACACATACACGGTTGCATTAGAGGAGTTGGTTGGATTTAAGATGTGCACATCTTCACTCACGTGGAGTCGGTGTCCTTGTCTTTCTTTCGACCTGGGATGCCAAATGGTTTTCTCTTCCTGGGTTTGGCACCTTAATACAAAAACAAAACATTTCTCCACCATAGACTTCTTTTTTTTAAATGTATCAACTTGCGCAGCTGAAATTCAGCTTGCAGTGTACTTATAAACACAAATTAAAATGTCCCCTTTAATTGTAAAACAAGGCTCACCTTCAGTAGCAATAGCTGCATTGCACTCCTCGAACTCAATGGGTCCTAATGAGACGGAAAGGGAAAATCTTTGAGGATCATTTGGGCGCAGAAAGGGTCAACCACCCACTGCTGTGAATGCTGTGAATGTACATCACGCAATAATCTCACACACACACACACACACACACACACATATGGCACAGACACACTGTGGGAGCTACCCAACATGCAGTCTGGCGTGCCGTTCAGAGTGTGTACACAAACAGGGCCGTGTGTCTGGTGGCCCTCGCAGAGATGTGACACTCCCCTCCTGGGGACCCCGAGCACGGGCTCCTCCTCACGGAGGGTAAAAGCCCCACCTGGGACACGAGAACCGCCACGCTCATAAAACCAAAACTCCGGGAGTCCTCGGCGCTCGCAGCCACCGGCAGCAGGTGTGACGCCTGAACCCCAGATGAGAGTAAACCTCCCGCGCGGAAAAAGTGCAAACCCCTCTCGCAATAAGACAACAGAAGTCTGACATCGCATGCAGCGGAAAAAGGTTTGAAAGCCGCACGGACGACTCCGCCCGCAGGCTTTCTCTCTCTTGACACGCGGAGAAGACAGAAAGAACAGAGACAGAGCTTCTCTGTCACACTACGGCGTATTTTAGTGACCGTTTCTTCTTAAAATGCAAGATCTGGAAGACGCGCGGTCTGCGTTTGCTATCGGACCAGATGGATATGACTAGAGAGCTTAATGGCTTGCAAGATGAGAGAGAGAGATGGAGAGAGAGAGAGATGGAGAGAAATAGAGAGAGAGCGAGAGCGAGAGATAGAGAGAAATAGAGAGAGAGAGAGAGCGAGAGATAGAGAGATAGAGAAATAGAGAGAGAGAGAGAGAGATAGAGATAGAGATATATATATATAAAGAGAGAGAGATCGAGAGATAGAGAGATAGAGAGAGCGAGAGATAGAGAGAGATAAATAGAGAGAGCGAGAGATAGAGAGAAATAGAGAGAGAGAGAGATTGAGAGAGATAGAGAGAGAGATAAATAGAGATAGAGAGAGAGATAAATAGAGATAGAGAGAGAGATTGAGAGATAGAGAGAGAGATAAATAGAGATAGAGAGAGAGCGAGAGATAGAGAGAGAGATAAATAGAGAGAGAGAGAGAGAGAGAGAGAGAGTTCAATGCCAATGAAAACACAATCGCCACGCTCAGAAACAGAACTTTCTCCCATGGGAGGAAGTGTCGAGAGAGTTGGTTTTGTCGTCGTCAACATTGTGGCGACGACAAAAAAAAACAGGTGAGAATATTGTAACCGTTTGGCATCGCGCGTCATCCACCGCATCAGCCGCAGGCATCGCCGAACCAAAGAGAGGGAAAAGGACCCCGTGAAACGGGGGAAACGACACGTGGCGTTCCTCATTGGAGCTCTGGGATGTTCAACCAATGCTGCGGCTCTACGTAAGACCCCGGCAGAGCGGGAACCCGTCGCCGCGAGCAACCCCGCCATCGCATCTGACAACATTTATGCACACCAACTGCAACAAAGAAAGAAAAAAAGAAAAGAAAAAAGGAGGAAAAAGTCCAAACACCAGACACAGTAATATTCACAAATTACCTAAATCTGGGCCGACATGAACGGTTCAAACATCTCCAGACGGACTCTGTTTACTCAGGGGAAGATGTTTCTTTTCTTTCTACTCTCTGTGAGGGAAGCATGCAGTCACGCATGAGCGGACAATGTTTTTTCTTCTTCTTCTTTTAAATTGCATATGCTTCACATGGCAATGGGAGTGGGAGAGGGGCGGAGGGAAAAAGGGAGGGAGGGGAGGGGGTTGTGTGTCTGGCCCACCGCCAGTTGACAGCTCAGCTGGATATCGTTGAACACTCCGAACCCCCCCGCCTCGCAGCGTGTCACTTTGGGATTGTTTCCGCAATAGAAAGTTTATTCAACCTCTCTCTCTCTCTCTCTCTCTCTCTAAAGGCGCTGGACCGGCCATCCGTTCAGCTATTTCATCACGGGGCCGACAGGTTATTTTTCTGACAGGGCCGGGGGGCTGCAGCAGCAGATCCCTAATGAACAGCTTGATACAAAAAGAGGGAATTTTCGGACCGTTTTTTTTCCTTCTTTTTTCCAGCCTCAATTAATTCTGCTGTCCAAACAAATGAAGGCCACCGCTCCCCCGGACGCGGCGTCCGCACACACGGCATGGCAAAGTTTACACAAGAGTCATTGTTGAGCTCTGACCTCCTGAGGAGGCGGTTCTGTGTGTCACATGCTCGCTGGAATGCCGAGGCGGCCTACCTTTACAGCAGATTACTACGATTGACTCTGATGGCCCCCTCTTACTTCTAATTGCCCCTCTCGATACCCCCCACCCCCTCCCCCTCCCGCCCCCGAGCGGGCGGAAGGCCGCATATCGGACTCACCTGGTCTCTCTTTGCCCGTTCCTTTGCTCTCCGCCAGCTTGTGTATCAAGCTGTCCACCGAGGTGTTCTCGATGTTCCTCACGAATTCTGTGTGGACCTAGAAAATACAAAAATCAGGCATCAAATGTAAGAGACTCGTCTGAGAAAGCACATTGAGGGGAGGTTGGGGGTAAACAAACAAACAAACAAGTTCAACAGTTCAAGTTCAAAGTTATCAGTAGTTCACATTTGCCTTTTATTATTATTTTTACTCTGTCTCTTTCTTTTTGGTTTTCTTTTGGTTTTCTTTTTCCTGTTCTGGTTTTGTTGTTGTTGTTGTTGTTGACTGTCTGTGTGCCTGTAGTAGTTGGGAGGGGGGGGGGGGGTTAAAGGGTTAGGGGAGGGGCCGTCCAACTCCTCATCTCAGAGGAGCCTACAGACCTCGGTCTTTGGACGGTCCTCCATTCGTACATTTTTTCGGTTGTTAATGTCTGTCAGTATGTACACGTTATGTATGTACTTATGGAAAATAAATTACAACAGTAGCAGAATCAGGTGGATATACGTTTAGTGCCATTTAGTTTTTATTAAATCATTTATATTCACTGCAGTCAACAGATGAAAAAGGATTATTTTGGCCCTCTAACTTCACAGAGGTGTTGAAGCAAGTGGGATGAACTACATTTCCCAGCAACGCCGCTCTGAAACCCGACAACAATATCGACAACATTGTAAATACTGTATCGCTCCGAGCCCGACGGGGAGGAGGAGACGCTTCTCATTGGTCGGTGAGTTCTTACCATGTTGGTCTGGGTTTTATACATCAATATTATTTAAATGTCGCGATATAGACCAGGTATTGTTTTGGATTTGGTAATATAAGTGTTGTCTTTTCATGGTTTTAAAGGCGGCACATTACAGAGATGTAACTTTCTGAACCCACCAGGCTGCCTCCACTTAGTCTCTATAATCATTCCTGATACATATTCATAAAAAAAATCTCATCGAGTTGTTGTCTCAATATCCATATTTGCTCAAAAACATGGTGAAAGTCAAATACAAGTTCTGTCGCCGCAATAGAAATGTTTATTATGACTTATTACTGTCACATATATTACATAATGTGTTCAAGAGAAATCCTTTCAACTCGAGGAGACGTACACAACCCTTTTTTAAGTTTTAGTTTCATCAAAGTATGAAAATCTGAAGTTTTTAGTCTTTAATGTATACCTCAATCTTTTTTTTCTTTCTCCGCCGCACTCTCCGAAAGGGATGAAATTGACTCTATAAAATGCTCCTCCTTCAGGGGAGTTGGGCTCAGTGTTGAAGTTAGTGTCTCCCGTCACGTGGCATCATGGAGTAAAGACCAGCGGCGCCTTTCAGGGAGACAAACGCCGTCTGTTGCTATTAATTCTCCCCGTAGCCCAACTCTACTTCGCCTGAAGTTGATATTTATCACATTTATTCCGTGGAGGCTATCGACCACATGCTCGAAACATGCTTCTGCCTTTAAGGGATCCTCGCACTCACACACATGCAAACACACACACACACACACACACACGCACGCACACTTGCATAAACAAACACAGCCCCCAAACCCTCAGACACACCTGCCCCCGTGTGAATTTGAAGACTCTCTGCTACTTCCTTCGATATCGGATGTTTCTTTTCTTCACCCAGCTCACTTTCTCCCTCTCATCCTCTCCAACGCGCTTACCCTTCATGCCCGCTGAGCCGATGACGGCCGAGCCTCGTCTCAAAATACCTGCAAGGTCGACGCGATCGCTTCACTTTCCTGCAGCCGCGGACCGACAGCAGCTCCAACGCTGGCGTCCGACCAAATAACATCATAGTTGATGTTATATGAAGAAAAACGTGTATTTCTTGGCAAGTGATGTTACCGATAACCAAAACAGAGGTTGTTGTGACCACTTGAAGGTGTTTGAATCCACGCTCGACCACAGCGACCACGATGTCATCGTATGGATGCCGTACATCGGACGCACAGATACGAAACACGCCGCTAAAGCTCGACCCGCTCCAGGCGGCGAAGTGACCCCTCCCCTCTTAAGTGTGATGTCACAGGAGAATGTTCCTCTTTATTTATATACACTACCGTTCAAAAGTTTGGGGTCACTTAGAAATGTCTTTATTTTTCAAAGAAAAGCACTGTTTTTTCAATAAAGATAACATTAATCAAAAATACACTCTCTACATTGTTAATGTGGTAAATGACTATTCTAGGTGGAAACGTCTGGTTTCTAATGAAATATCTCCAGAGGTGTATAGAGGCCCATTTCCATCAACTATCACTCCAGTGTTCTAATGGTACATTGTGTTTGCTAATCGCCTTAGAAGACTAATATCTGATTAGAAAACCCGTGCAATTATGTTAGCACAGCTGAAAACAGTTATGCTGGTGATATAAGCTATACAACTGGCCTTCCTTTGAGCTTGAAGTTTGAAGAACAAAATTAATACTTCAAATATTAATCATTATTTCTAACCTTGTCAATGTCTTGACTATATTTTCTATTCAATTTTCAATTCATTTGATAAATAAAAGTGAGTTTTCATGGAAGACACAAAATTGTCTGGATGACCCCAAACTTTTGAACGGTAGTGTACATAATAATATTTATATATATATATATTTATCCCCAGTATTGTATATTCAATTTGTGAATCCGCTGGAAGATATGAGATTAAACTGGAATCCTTAAATCTGAACAATTTTATTAATATAGACTACAAAAAAGGTATTTAGGCTCTTTAACCCTTGTGTTGCCTTAGGGTCAATTTGACCCGAATCAATATTACACCCTTGTGTCGCCTTAGGATTAATTTGACCCCATTCAATGTTTAATGTCGGTGTTCTTTCGGTAGTCAACAAACAAACATAAAGTGCCTCACACTTAAACTTGGAAAACAATATTAATTCTAATAATTTTCTGGAGGTTTTAATTGCTGGCGTCAAATTGAACCCAAAGGGTAAAATATGTTAGTAAATATAAAGGTAACAGGAGGGTGAAACATTGAATCGGGTCAAAATGACCCTAAGGCAACAGGAGGGTTAAAAAGAGCATTTTGTAATATTAGACGGAAAATAAGTGGTTGTAGTTCAGTGACCTGCTTTGATAATTGTGAAGCTTCTCTGCACTCTGAGCACACACATGCCGGGTTTGTGTGTGTGTGTGTGTGTGTGTGCGTGTTTGCAAACGTATGATTTTGTGTGTTTGCTTGTCAGCCTGAGTGCCCGTGGGCTCAGTGACTAAGCACACTGCTGCAGAGGGACACATAGTCCCGCCCTCCCTCCCTCTGGCCTGAAGCTAATGCGATTATGACATCCAAGGTCCTTCAAAACCTGGTTTGAAGAGTTGTCATCAAACCAAATCCCAATGTGTCCGCTCGGGTCTTAGTTTCTAGAGAAGCCTGTTCATCCGGCTCAGCGGCACTGCCCACCTCAGCAACCCGGAATCTGGCGCTCTCGGTGGAGCTGCGTCGCCCTCTGCGGGCCGCAAAGAGAACCGCGGCAGATCGTCGCTAAGTCTCGACTCGCTCTGTTGGCGAGTGTGATTGCTGAGCAAACAAAGGGAAAAAAAGGAAACCTCTGGTGAACCTTGCATGCCGATGAATGCAGCCGCGTGAACGACGTTTGAAAGCCTTCCCGGGGAGGACGTGATCGGACTCGACGGCATTTCACCCGAACCCAAACACGCGCTCTCCCAGAAACAAACACGCCTGTGCGGCACGTTCGCGCTATCGGACGCGGCCCTCTGGCGAGCGTGTATTCGACTCCTGGAGGTGTTTCCGGGGGCGCCTGAGAGGAGGGAGTCACGATCGGCTTTTAATTGGCCGGCATGACGGGTTGAATGGATCCTGGTTCTCAGTTAAACGATTAGCGAGATCAAAGGCGACGCTAATTGACGTGACACAGTGAACCCGATGAGCGGAGCCTCAGGTCAACAAGACACCTACTCCACCCACAGGAATGTTCGAGAGTGTGTGTGTGTGTGTGTGTGTGTGTGTGCACTCACCTCTCCTATTTGGATGTGCGTTTCGTCGACGGACCGCGAGTACGACTGAATGATCTCCTTCATGTGGAGGATGTGGTTTTCTTCGATGTCTTGGAATTTCTGGAACACAGGGCGAAGGTCGTTACGGCGGCGACGCAAAACATTTATTTAGTGCAAACAGAGCGGCAACTCGCGGCGTCGAGTGTCATTAATCAGGCCAGAAGGCCAAAAAGGGCATCCAGAGGAAACTTCACTTCCTTATTCTGTCCCAGCACACTTCCTGTGTGTGTTTGGGTGGTCTATGCCGCACACACACACACACACAGAGTTCTTTCCACAATTCTTCTGTTCGTGAGATACATCGAGGGAGCTTCATTTGGGCTTTGAGCGGCGGTATGTTGTCGATTACAACTTAACATGCTCGTGTTTACTTCCACTTGAGTCTGACTCTGGGGCTTCTGGGGTTAACTGAGGGGAATGAGTAGAAATAATCATAGACGGGGAAATCAAAGAGAGGATGCAGAGGGAGATCTCGCCACAAACACACAGAGATAAAGAGCCATGCACACACACACACACACACACTCAGACAAAGAGAACACACATGTCGGGAGCCGCGGTGATGTCAGAGAGCACATGTGTTCAGTGTTTATAACTCGTGTCCACATGCGCTGCGTTTGAGACGAGCCGTAGACGGCGATGTCCCGGGGAAGTCGTGCTGCAGCTCCGCTTTCTCTCGGCGGTGGAGGGGGGTGAGGGAGAGAGAGAGAGAGAGAGGGGGGGGGGGGGGGATACAAAAACAAACGCGGGGGCTAACTGGAACCATTTCTGGTGGCGGAGCTGCGGCGGCGCGGGAGGATGTGGAGGCCAAATTCTCTTGATGTGATTTTAATTTGGAGTTTATCTGATCAGGCCCGTCAGATGGATCCAATCAGGGAGATGACACAGGACACGAAGCGTGGAACGCACACACACACACACACACACACACACACACACACACACACAGAGAGAGAGAGAGAGGGCTGACAGATTACACAATGAAAGTGTTGCACGCCACAGACACAGGCGGCGTGGCTCGTCCACACAGAGACAACGCCGTCGTCATGGTACCTGTGCGGTTTCCGCCATCTTCTGTTCGAACTCCGACTTGGCGGCGGCGTATTTCTCCACATAGGACTTGTAGGTCTCTGTGGCTTTTTTGGCTTTCACTCCCGCCTGCAAAAACACAAACAGACAGGATAAATATCGGTTTTGGCCCGACACACACACACACACAAACACACACAAACAAACACACACACACTGGCGCTTTGTTTTTTTCTCCAAAAAGGAAACCGAGCTCCACTTAACATCTGAAGGCTAAGAAGCTTTTGGGGTTAACGTTTCTGTATAGACTGTGAGTGTTACGGCACTTCATCATGCCTTATTACCGTACCATGACTGTGTGTGTGTGTGTGTGTGTGTGTGCCAATGTGACCTCCCACCTTGTCCACATCTCTCTGGGTGGCCCCCTCTTTGCGGAGGCGCTCCTGCTCCACAGTTTTGGCGTTGTAGATCTCCCGGGACTTCTGCAGAGCCTGCGAGGTGGTCTGGATGTTCTGCACCGCGTCCAGCGTGGACGCCACCTCCTCCTTCGTCTGAGGACGCACAAACGGGACTCTGAATAAGACGGGCGAGCGCCACCCGCCGCTCTCGTGGAACACACAATCCCCTCGTTCAGTGCGACCGGATGATGAAGTCACAGACACGGGGTCCTTTATTGCTCTCCCGCTCTCCTTCTCGGGCGCGCGACGCAGCAGCGTTGCACACAAGGAAAAATGTTAAAGGTGTTAAGTGGCCGTTTAGTGCACGTCCGCATCGCTCCTCACACTCTCCACTCTCAGCTGGACGCGGTGAGCGATGATATTTCACATTGTGTGCAATAGTAATTTCCTATTTTAGTTTCTATTGGGTGTTAGTCTAATACACAGTATAGCTGTATTCTTGTTTTTAATCTTTTCTTCACTTCTTATCCACTTAATGCCTAAGACTCATATCTGTTTAGTTTTACTCCTTTGTTGTTCTTCTTCTATTGTAGTTTGGATGAAGAATTACCTTCACAATAGAGCTCATGGTATATTGTATTGTGTCATAACCTCGTCTCTCTAACTCGGAGGACATGAAAAGAGACATATACACTGCCGTTCAAAAGTTTGGGGTCACTGAGAAATGTCTTTATTTTTCAAAGAAAAGCACAGTTTTTTCAATAAAGATAACATTAATCAAAAATACACACTATACATTGTTAATGTGGTAAATGACTATTCTAGGTGGAAACGTCTGGTTTCTAATGAAATATCTCCAGAGGTGTATAGAGGCCCATTTCCATCAACGATCACTCCAGTGTTCTAATGGTACATTGTGTTTGCTAATCACCTTAGAAGACTAATGTCTGATTAGAAAACCCTTGTGCAATTATGTTAGCACAGCTGAAAACAGTTATGCTGGTGATATAAGCTATACAACTGGCCTTCCTTTGAGCTTGAAGTTTGAAGAACAAAATTAATACTTCAAATATTAATCATTATTTCTAACCTTGTCAATGTCTTGACTATATTTTCTATTCAATTTTGAATTCATTTGATAAATAAAAGTGAGTTTTCATGGAAGACACGAAATTGTCTGGATGACCCCAAACTTTTGAACGGTAGTGTATAACCGAGGAGTGACGGCGGCGGCTCGGCCATCGTCTCTGAACCCGCCGCGCTCCTCCCTCTGACACATTCACGCTCGAACATCAGCGGAGGAAGCGAACAGGAAGTGATGTCCGCATTCTGAGCGCCCCCGCTCCGAGGCGGGGTGTTTACTTTGCGTTATTCACGGCGCTTTACCGCGCCGAGCGCCGCGTCCGCCGGCCGAGACGCGAAGTGACGGAAAGACACTGTGACAGCCTTTTTAGCCGAGCTGAAAGCAAAAAACACAACTCCACCGACGGCGAGCTCCTCGTTTACTCTGTGGCGCCATGCGTGAAATATGAGCCGATGGATTCTCAGCACAGAGGAGATATGGAGGAGGGACGTGTCAAAAAAAAAAAGCTACGTGGCTACGATTTTTCTCAGGGTGGAATCAACAATTTTCCTTTTCCGACATCTCATCCTCCCATCATTCTGATTTAAATACGCCTCGACTCTTGGATTTTATTTTGGTAAACATCGAATCGAACACCTGCTCACCTTCTTGTGTGCTTTGGCCTGCTCCTCCACGTACTTCTGGACCTCTTTTATGAGTTCCTGTAGTTTCCTCACCAGCTCCATGTGGCAGCTGGCCAGCTTCTCGGTCGAGGTCTTGAACACATCCCACACCGGCGCAAAAGTCCTGAAAGGGAAAGACGACACTTCAGAGGCCGGGGAGGCGCCAGCACCCTCTCGCCTGCATCCGCTCCATCTACGCTGGTAACCTGGGAAGCCGTGTGCACTCACCCGAGCTGAGAGAAGTTGCCCGCTGACTTGGCAAGTTTGGTCATGGACCTGGCATAGGCTTCCTCAATCGTGCTCCTAGGACAGAGCACACATACACACCATGAATCCTCCTTTATGATCACAGACGGAGCTCCGAGTCGACGGTGTCGTTCGTCAATGATGATAAAAGGACATTTGTAGAATGACAACGTTTTTCCAAAGTACTTGCGACGAGGTTATGGCTCAAACGGGGCATGTCGCAACACTAGTGAGGATCCCCGGCCAAAAAACACCCACTCAGGATTTAAATGTTTGACCACATGCACCGTGTGCGGCGTGTGATTTGTTCACAAACCACACGTCGCAGCTGACAGCAGTTTGACCGCCTGCCGGGTGTTTGAATCCCCTGCTTCTCTCAATTTCCCGTTTTGTATTCCTTCGCTCTGCAGCGATGTGACAGCAGTAAAAAAGAAGAAAAAAAAACGTGCGGCAGTGTTATAGTGGAAGTGAATGATGCATGACTCATTAGTTAGCCAGTGACTTTCTCTGTAATCACGTCACAGGAGCAAGGTCAGCCAGGGGGAGACAGGGGGAAACACACACACACACACACACACACGTACACACACACACGCACACACATCCAGCTTAGCATGACAACACAGAGGATGGGACACGCTAGAAGTGCATTATATATTGGATGCTACATTCCCCCCCTCCACATCTTTGTGCAGTTTCATAGGCACCTTTAAAAAAACATTTTTTAAAAGAAGCTTCCTCGTACTTAAAAAATAAAGAAGCTTCCTCATACTTTGCAGACCGGAAGTTTAAACTGTGTTCACATTCACGATAACAAATAAATCTTAAAAGGACTTAAAGTTCATACTGTACATCACATCCCAAATCCATACTATACAACATTCGAAGGAACGAGACACAATAAGGAATCTTCAAAACATGTGATGGCGGACACAATCCTCCCACAATGCAATGCACAAAATAAATGGACTTTTTGCTTACGGCTGGATTATTAAAAAGATATCTCCGTGATTGGCGCTGAGACAGCTCAAAAAAGAGCTTTGACGGCAGCTGACCAGTATGAGCTCTGTGGCTCAGTGGTGAGCGGGGTCGCCCTTCAATCAGAGGATCGCCGGTTCGATCCCCCGGCTCCCGACGCCGATGTGTCCCTGGGCGAGACACGTCACCCCAAAATTACTCGCGTAGGCTGATGAGTGTGTGTGGGAATGTTGGTGAACAGGTGGCACCTTAGCCCCTCCCATCAGTGTGTGAATGGGTGAATGATGACAGGTAGTGTGAACGTTCTTTGCGTGGTGAGAAGACTAGAAAAAGGTCCAGTCACAATTATCTGTCGGCGAGAGTCCAAAGTTGCAGTTTACGTTGACGTTGCACGTATTGTCTTTTCCTGTGAAGTGTGTTTTTTTGTACACTTGCTGCTACGATGGTGTACTTCAATAATTAGTGTGGCGTACGAACATGAGGTGAAAGTCTGTGTTTGTGAACCTTGAAGTTAAGATTATTTTTAGTCTTCTTCAGGGTCACTTTTTGAACCGGAGAAGGTCACTTATGGTCTAGAAGGCTGTAGAGTTATAAGAATAAAAAAAGAACTGAGAGTGAATCTTTTTTTTCTTTCTTTCAGTGAAGATAACAAAGCACCGACAAGAGATTTCATGTATGGGTGTTAAAACATATTTTGGGGAGAACGTCATGGCCACAGTGCACAGAGCTCCTTTCTCCACTAGAGGGAGCTGCACTGCAGGTCATGAATTTAAATCCCCCAAGCCAGCCTGTGTGAATTATAATGACCATTCCCCTGAACAATATCATCAATTATGGAACAACTCAACACATCCATCTTCATGAGGACGTGTTGATTCATCTGTATCGTATAAACAACAACATGCCTGCACACTGCGACGTCCATGTTTAAGCGAGGTGAGAAGCTGAAAGACGATGCGTTACGACGACAGAGAGCCTGAAGGGGTCACACGGAGACGGTGAGCGTCGCATCACGAGCGTCGCTCAGTGACGGGAGCTCTTCAAAAGGCTCCAGAGGTTATAAACATTCACCTCCGACACAGCGGAGCTAATCTTTACGGAGGTGGGAAGCGTTTGAAAAGAAGCTGTTATTACGCCATGATCACCGACGGTGAGGAACATAATGACAGGCTGCAGCTTTAAGCTTCTTTCACAAAGAGGTGACTTTTGCACAACATCCACACTGCCCTCCTCGACCTTTCGTCACAATGACGCCTTTATTGACGAAACCGATAAATATGGAGGACCCCCTCAAAGGATATTAATCTTGAAGTCAAAGCTAGAGATGACAAGCTGATTATAATCCATTAGGTTATCTGCAAAATAGAAAATGGGCAACTGGTTTTTACTCAAACAATAGCAGCGCAAACACACAACACTCGAATAAAAGCAGTTAGTGTGAAACTGCACTGGTGGTATACCTTTACGGTATCGCCCTAAATAACGCAGTATGACCTATGAACGAGTATCTGAAGCCATTTGGAAGACGTACGTTAAAGCAAAGCCTTTCATAGCTTCCATAATTATCAGAAAAATACCAACATTCAGGCTCCCGAATGTGGCCTAAAGTTAAACTGCAGATATAAATGTGAAACAAAAGACTACGGGAGAAATTCTGCAAACTTAGTAGACAATCTCCTGCAACCCACCAGTGGGTTTGGACCCAGTCTTTGGGAATGACTGCTTTAACATATTTTACCCTCGGGGTCAATTTGACCCCAGCAATTAAAACCTCCAGAAAATTATGAGAATTAATATTGTTTCCCAAGTTTAAGTGTGAGGTACTTTATGTTTGTTTGTTGACTAACTAAATAGCCCTTAAAATATATTAAAAAGTTGATATTTCTTATATGTTTGACACAGTGAAAAACAGCCTGGGGTCAAATTGACCCCAAAGAACACCGACGATAAACATTGAATGGGGTCAAATTGACCCTAAAGGTAACAGGAGGGTTAAGGGTACTGGTATTCGTACTGGTATCATACTCTAGCTTGAATGATAGTTAACTCAATACCTTTCGGTTCAGGACGTTTCTTAGATTAATTAATAAATCGATTAATTGCACACAAAAATTAAAATATTGTTTTTTTTAAAGAACAAGAGATAAATGAAGTCCTATGGGTTGCAGCCCTGGTGAGATCAGACCCAATGTGTTCTGTCTGTGGTTGCAGTCTCGGATAAATACTTGGGTGTCACTTGGGTGTAACAATAAAAAATAACTCCCTGGTCCGACGTTGAAGTAAATTTAGACGCCACGAAGCCACAAAACAGGTCAGACCCGTTTTGCCGAAGAAGACACCGTCTGATGCCGTGAGTCAATGCGTGTACTTATTCACGTACAACTATGAGGCCGCCTCTTCAGAACTATAACCAGACGACCGGGTTCTCACCTTTCTCGGATGAAGTCCGTCAACTCCTTGGAGGAAATCTGGCCATGCTTCATGTTATGGTAGAGCACGTCGAAGCCATTGTTTTTGTCACCCTGCAAGACAGAAAGAAGGGATGCAGACCGATCAGTTCAAAGAACCAACAAACAAAGACCCCCCCCCCCCCCCTCCGTGTGGTTCTGACCCGGCGAATACCGCAAGGGCTTTTTCCACGAGCAGCATCCTCATCGTCGTCTGCACCGCTCCCCGCTGCATGCGCAGCAGCCTCTGGTCCACCATACTCATCTTTGCCATGTTTAGTCGCACCGTGGGCAGACGGGGTCGACGGGATCGAGCGCACAACGCAAGAGACGGGAGAAACGACCGAGCCCGTCTGTGTTGCCGTAACCATGCCGATGGGTATCCAGTTGCACCGATGCTTCTGAAAGATGCAGGTGCCTCTGAATAATTCATATGAATGAAAAGTGTCCGGCGTAAAGAAAATGTCGCGGCGTCCTTCTGCTGCTGTTAATGATGATACAGGTCGGTATACTGATGATGTAAATATGAAACCAACAGCACAGCCAATAAAACAAATGTAATTACAAGTTACAACGAGAACGGGCACTCGGTAGAGCGCATACCTTCGCATATCACAAGATTGGGCATTGAATTATGAACATGTTGGCATTAGTTGCCAATTGGATAGAAATTGACCGCGCTATGGTAAAAAAGAAGATGTTGACCTTTTCATGACCTTGACCTTGACCTTTGACCCGATCAATCCCAAAATCTAATCAAATGGTCCCCGGATAATAACCAATCACTCCACCAAATTGCATGCGATTCGGTTTAATACTTTTTGAGTTATGCGAGTAACACGCACGCATACAAATAAATAAATAAATACACGCCGATCAAAACATAACCCTCCGCATTTTCAATGCGAAGGTAATAAGAAATTGCAGGGCAACATTTTATATATTTTTTAAATCAGTGTCACTAGAAAGCACTGACAAGTTGATCTTTGTAGTTAAAAACACCAAAAAGGACCGCATGACATTTGGTGGGATGATTGGTTATTATCCGGGGACCATTTGATTACATTTTGGGATCGATGGGGTCAAAGGTCAAGGTCATGAAAAGGCCAAAATCTTCTTTTACCATAGCCGGTCAATTTTTATCCAATTGGCATGCAACTAATGCCAAAATGTTCATAATTCAATGCCCAATCTTGTGACATGCGAAGGTATGCGCTCTACCGAGTGCCCGTTCTAGTTCTTGTCTGCATCTGCGGGCCAACTCTGTGTCACCTCCGCCCCGAGACTGAACCGGACACTTCCTGGTTCCTGGAGCGATGCGGCGTCAGCAGTGTGAGGACGAGTTCTCCAACGCCGCCGCGTTCACAAAGTTGTTTTTCCACATTGACGGGAGATGAAAGGTCAGGACGTGTCCAACTGAAGCTCAGCGGCGGCTCTCTATTTACAGAGCAAATAGACATTACGAAGAGAAGCGTCTCTCTCTCTCTCCGGCCTGCATTCTGCGCCAGCGAGTGGACCACCGAGATCCACTTCCTGTTGCAACGAGACAACAAAAAGGTCGCGCTTGTCCACGCCGCCTGCAGCGAACGGCGTGACATGCACCGCGTTGAGGCGGGTCGGTGAGAAACCGACCGGAGCTCGAACGGCCGTGCAGCTCGTGTGGAATGTGACGACAATGAATACAAGAGAGGAGGAGAAGAAAAAGAAAATAACAACAAACACAGGAAGCTGCACAGGGCGTTACAGAACTGGAACTGAATGTTACGGAGCGCTGGGCGGACAAACTTAAAACATCTGATTTGCAATGAATCTGTTCATGGTCCACTGGTTCAGGATTGTACAACAACACCAGGGAGACGTGATCGTGACGCACGGCTCCTCCCCTGGACACTCACAGATGAAAAGTGGGTGTTTAATATTCCAACCATGACGTTGCGAAATTCAGAAGCACTCATTGTGCTCGGCTGTAGAGGGAGGGTTGGTGTTGTTGTTTTGAATTTTTTTCATTTCCCTGCCCCACCCCACCGGGGAGGACAACATGCCGAGGGTTTGGCGCACACACGGCAACCGCGCGAGCAAAAGCACGGTTTGAAGTGGGAATCAATACAACTAGAATGTTTTTTTTATAGGAAGCAGGTGAGCAATATTGCAGCTGACGGAAACAAGGGGGGGGGGGGGGCTGAGCGCCTTTGTGTGCTCCAGGTGGACGAATAAAAAAAATAAACCAGACATACACTACCGTTCAAAAGTTTGCAGTCATCCAGACAATTTCGTGTCTTCCATGAAAACTCACTTTTATTTATCAAATGAATTGAAAATTGAAAAGAAAATATAGTCAAGACATTGACAAGGTTAGAAATAATGATTAATATTTGAAGTATTAATTTTGTTCTTCAAACTTCAAGCTCAAAGGAAGGCCAGTTGTATAGCTTATATCACCAGCATAACTGTTTTCAGCTGTGCTAACATAATTGCACAAGGGTTTTATAATCAGATATTAGTCTTCTAAGGCGATTAGCAAACACAATGTACCATTAGAACACTGGAGTGATAGTTGATGGAAATGGGCCTCTATACACCTCTGGAGATATTTCATTAGAAACCAGACGTTTCCACCTAGAATAGTCATTTACCACATTAACAATGTATAGTGTGTATTTTTGATTAATGTTATCTTTATTGAAAAAACAGTGCTTTTCTTTGAAAAATAAAGACATTTCTAAGTGACCCCAAACTTTTGAACGGTAGTTTAGGTAACAGCCAGGCAACCAGACGGGCTTGCGTCATGGTCGAATGTGCACTCATGCTTTTGCTGGGAAGAGTGGTTTCACTCATAAGCACGGAGAAATGGGGATGGAGTGGGAGGATGGGGGGGGGGGCAGCGGGAATACATTATTGCTTCAGGTTATTCGGCGTGGTGTGTTCAGGGTTCGTTGAACTCTAAAACTGAAGTTTTCATTATGAAGCAAACAAGAGCTTCGTGGAATCGATTTGACTCCACGAGGCAGAACGAAGTCAGGGACTGCGGTTCCTCCACGACGGCCCGTGGGGGATCTTCAGTCACCAGGTTCTGGAGAGAGACACCGCCGTTGTCTTCTTCAGACTCTAGCAAGAAATACATGTGATTTCAAAAGGAAACTTAAGGCAGCAATAATCAGAAAGGAAATTATCGTAGATTAGGTTATTATTTTAGGTATTTTATTTTTCTTTTAATGAAAATGTTGTTTTCAAAGTCTCAGTGTTTTGTGATAATTGATCATGCTGAACTGCATTTTATGTATTTGTATTGTATTGTGATGTTTTTTTGCCTGGACCCCAGGAAGAATAGTCTCCACTACGGTGTGTAGACTAATGGGGATCCTTAATAAACTAAACTAAACTAAACTTTAGATGTATGGAGGGAGAGGGAGAGAGGGGGGGGGGGGCATATAGACCCTGTATATGCAGACATGTTTACAGCCAGTATCTCCAAAACTATCTATATTGTTAAATAGCACGACAGGTAAGAAGAAACGTTTGTACTGTTGGGTGTGGAATGTCAGATTAACCCTTTTGTTACTCACAGGGTTCTTACACATTTTGACCAATGGATTTCCAGGACTTTAAACCAAATTTCCATGACCAAACTGAAATCTCAGTATAAACATGAAAAATGCAGAAAATGTGGCGTATTGAGAGCGTACGCCGGCTTATATTTTGAGCGTCTTTCTTTAAAAACATATTAATTATTTCAAACTCGGCGTGAATGAACATGTGATTATAACACATTTACACGACTTTTCCAAAACTTTTATGATTTAAGTTTTTTCCATGACTTTTCCAGGCCTGGAAATGACCATTTTGAAAATTCCATGACTTTTCCAGGTTTTCCATGACCGTACGAACCCTGTACTAATAATCCTTCCTTCCATGAGCAATATGAGCACGTCAAGGTCGTCAGTTTGAGAAACCAGAGACTGGGCTGCATGGTGTCTATAAAGCAAGTAACAAAAAGAAACTGTGTAACTTCACTGTAAATCAGTTACTGAGAACACAAAAACACACGTGACTCGTTTCGATGAATAGTCGATTCATCCATTCGTTGATCGAAGGACTGTGTTGATAATCAATAAAAGATTTACATTTAATGCAAAAGCACCAAATGTGTCATTGTTCCAAATTCTCAAATGCTTCATGCGCAATGAAAACAAGCAGAAGCTTCAGTCCTGTTCGTCACTTTAAAGTCAACACAAAACAAAAAACACAGTACGCATTTTGGGAATAACCCAATAACTATTTTTTTTCCTTCTTTCTCACTATTTTATTTTAATGACCAAAGTACGAGACGCAGGATGTCTGACAACCAGATGGCTCGGTCTGTCGTCACGCGGTGAAACACGCACAAGAAACAGTTACATGTTCAATCTGAACAGAACACCTTCAAAAAGGAGATAAAGCAAACCACAGGGCTGCCATTTATCACGGACCATCTGCCGGGCAGAGGAGGACAGGAACTCTCTGTGAGAGGAGAAGACCGGTTGACGCGTCCTGTGTCGAGAATCAAGAGTTCGATGCCCGTCAGGGAGAGATCCCCCTTCATCTTTCAGTATTCTTCTTCTAACAGTGGAAAAGTCTCTCAAAACCTAAACTAACTTCATTATTCTGAGACCGGTATTCATGAGTATTCTTAGTTCTTCCCCCAATAAGTCAGTTAACCATTGAAAATAGCAAATGTCTTCTTTTGTCTGCAAACAGTCCAAAACCGTCACAATAGTCAGTCCACTATCAAAGAAAAGCTGCAATATGTGGAATTATTGGTCCAGTCAAAGCAGACAATATATTTATTTCAGTAAACTGCCACTGATGCCAAGTAACCTACATTTCTTATAAATACATGTACAACTAGAATGGGCACTCGGTAGAGCGCATATCACAAGATTGGGCATTGAATTATGAACATTTTGGCATTAGTTGCATGCCAATTGGATACAAATTGACCGTGCTATGGTAAAAAGAAGATTTTGACCTTTTCATGACCTTGGCCTTGACCTTTGACCCGATTGATCCCAAAATCGAATCAAATGGTCCCCGGATAATAACCAATCATCCCACCAAATTTCATGCGATTCGGTTTAAAACTTTGTTTGTTATGCGAATAACACGCATACAAATAAATAAATACATAAATACACGGCGATGAAAACATAACCTTCCGCATTTTCAATGCGAAGGTAACAAAAAAATATGCAAAATAGGATTCAGTGAATGAACTTGTTTTTGCTGAAAATTTAAAACACTACAACTACTTCAGTATTGAATAACACAGATTGGTCTGCAAGCTGCAAAGTGGAGCAACCCCTAATAGTTTGTGCATTCATCACATTATGGTGCATTATCAGGAGCGTCTGCAGCCGGCGTGACTCCTTCAGGTAAAAGCAGTGGAAAGAAGAAGGAGGGGGGGGGGGGCTAAATAAGCCTCCCTCCCTCTCTCCAGACAGCACATATAACAACAACGGCCCCGGGTTGCAGCCTGCAGACCCAGGAGCCTTTAACACTTAAACACTGAGACAGGATAGAAGGCAAGGTGACAGCAGAGCGTCTGCCTCTTCAGTCATGTTATATATACACACACATAGATTTATATATATATTCTTTTTTTTATAAATACATGTATATATATATAAATATATGTAAAAAAAATAATCTATATGCATAAATGTATAAAATATATATATATAAATAAATATATATACATTTATAATATATATATATAGATATGTATAATATATATATATAAATAAATAAAAATAAATAAATATATACATGTATAACATATATATACAGGACTGTCTCAGAAAATTAGAATATTGTGATAAAGTTCTTTATTTTTAACAAAAAAATTAAAAATTCTGGATTCATTACAAATCAACTCAAATATTTCAAGCCTTATATTTTATAATTTTTTATTGTTGATTATGGCTTAAAGCTAAAAAAATAAAAAAACCTAAAAAATAAAATTTTTATTTTTTCCTCAGAAAAAAAAAAAAAAAAGATTAACAGCTGAGTGTTTGTCAAGGGCTCAGAACCCCTTGCAGGTGTTTGAGTTAATTAGACAATTCAAGTGATTTGTTTAATATACTAGTATACTTTTTCATGATATTCTAATATTTAGAGATAGGATATTTGAGTTTTCTTATGTATAATATATTATAAGAATAAATTGCAATATTTACATTTTTTTAATTGCATTACAGAAAATAAAGAACTTCATCACAATATTCTAATTTTCTGAGACAGTCCTGTATATATATCAACTTGTGTGAGCTGAATAAAAAGCACCAACATTGTCCATTTGTTCTTCAGACTTCAGTCTTTGCTGTGTTATTGCGACACTTTGCATGTGAGACTGTGAAACTTGCACACAGTAGAGTTCTGTGAGAATCTATTATAACACACACACACACACACACACACACACACACACACAATACAAACACCAGGGAGAAGGAGTCCATCCCGGGGCTGTTGGCTGCATCAGCACTGTTTGCTTATCACCCTGCCATCTTATTTTCCCATGATACGCTGAAGGCTTACGGGCTCCACAGGAAACATAAGCCCATCACAGTCGTGAGCTTTCGCTTGCCAAAAACATTTTTAGTCACTCTACTTCTCGAGTAATTTAGAGGCCGTGCACAAATATGTCGGCCTCATGGAATAAAAAAAGAATAAAAGCTTTGTTAAAAAAAATTTCTTTGTAACTAATCCGCCGCCTGAGACAGTTCAGCACATGTGGGGATATTCAAACATTCACCAGCAGGCCACAATGAAGCTCACTCGAACACATTGCGCACACACACACACACACACACACAGGAAAAGAAGAAAAAAAGGGGAAATGGACATTCGAGAATCACGAATAAACCTTGTGAGCGGAAATGTTTGCAGCCAGTGCCAAATCAAGTGCTGCAGCAGCTTAAATTTGACAAGAGAGACATGTCACTTCCTAAAGAACTGAGATCACATGGGAACCGGCGGGGAAATGTCTCGAGCAAGTCTCCAGAGTGAGAGAAAGAGCTCAGAGGGGAGACAGGTGTATACTGTGGCCTTCTGTGCACAAGTGAAGCCTCGTGTGTGTGTGGTGATGATTTGTAGTCAAAGCAAATTGGATGCATCCTCTCATGCCAAATGTGTGTGTGCGTGTGTGTGTGTGTGTCCTGCATGTTAAAAACACAGCTGATCTTTGCCCATCACTGGATTCTCTTGTGTCCCATTGCAGGGCACAAAGGACAGATTGAAGAATCAAGAGTGTGTCTCGGCTCGCCTCTTCTCCCCATTTAGTTAATGATGAAGTCTCTTTTTTTTTTAAAGAAGAAGAAGAAGAAGGCTGAAGACCCGGAGCTGTGTTTCCCACCAGACGGACAGGAATGCAATTTGACAGCACATGATAATATATATATATATATACATATATATATACATATATATATATACATATATATATATACATATATATATACATATATATATATAAATTGAATGTTATTATATATATATAAATATATATATACATATATATATATATAAATATATATATACATTTATAAATACATATACAGGACTGTCTCAGAAAATTAGAATATTGTGATAAAGTTCTTTATTTTCTGTAATGCAATTAAAAAAACAAAAATGTCATGCATTCTGGATTCATTACAAATC
Source organism: Pseudoliparis swirei (assembly GCF_029220125.1). Lineage (NCBI taxonomy): Eukaryota > Metazoa > Chordata > Actinopteri > Perciformes > Liparidae > Pseudoliparis > Pseudoliparis swirei. Next base: position 18,577,333 of record NC_079402.1, on the reverse strand, counting down.
AACTGAAATATTGCAAGCCTTTTATTCTTTTAATATTGCTGATTATGGCTTACAGTTTAAGAAAACTCTAAAATCCTATCTCATAAAATTTTAATATTTCCTCAGACCAAGTAAAAAAAAAGATTTATAACAGCTGAGTGTTTGTCAAGGCTCAGGAAACCCTTGCAGGTGTTTCGAGTTAATTAGACAATTCAAGTGATTTGTTTAATACCCTACTAGTATACTTTTTCATGATATTCTAATATTTAGAGATAGGATATTTGAGTTTTCTTAAGCTGTAAGCCATAATCAGCAATAAATCAGAATAAAAGGCTTGCAATATTTCAGTTGATTTGTAATGAATCCAGAATGCATGACATTTTTGTTTTTTTAATTGCATTACAGAAAATAAAGAACTTCATCACAATATTCTAATTTTCTGAGACAGTCCTGTATATATATATACATACACATATATATATTTACATACATAAATACACATATATAAACATACATACATATATATAAACATACATATCTACATATATATATACATACATGCATACATATATATACACATATATAAACATACATACATATATACACACATATATATATATATGTTGTCAATATATGTGATCCAAGCACTACATTTCCAAGAGCTGTAAGGACACTTGATCATAGATGAATAGCAGCAATTACAAGTTTATTACCAAATATCTCCCATAAACATGTCATGACATTTACCTTTGGCTACAGTCCAACACCTCTCAGGGCAGGCAACTTATTTAAAAATATCATACTTGTAAAAGTGGTCAACCATGTTTGCAGTGTGAACAAACAGCCTGTCTGGCTTTGGTAGTGTTCTGCAAAAGCAATAATATTATGAAACAGACAGACAGGTTGTAAATGAGTATCAGTCGTTACAGGAAAGGAGATATGCGTTTACTCTTCAACCTGCGATGACAGCCGTCTACCGTGGCCACGTCAAAACGGAAGAGAAGTTACCTTTCGGAAGTAAATACACTGTACACACGTCGTAGTAACACACGCAGTACATGTGAGCTAACTATTCACCACAGTGAGAAGTCGGGTTCGTGTTTAGTTTTTTTTTACGGTTGTTCTATAACTTACTAAACATCTGGCCTCTCACTGAAACTTTGTTACGAAAAAAAAAAAAAAAAAAATGACGCGAGGGGCCAACGGCCGTGAGTGACAGCCGCTTCGACCAATGGCATTCGCGGAACTGACCATAAACATTCCAAGGAAGCCGGGGAGAGCCAATTAGCGGGAGCCGAGGGTGGACTCGGTGGAGGTTTCAGTTAGATGGGTTCAGAGGCCCAAACCCCGGGGTGGCAAAATAATAAACGCCGAGGAAAATGAGCGATGGCTGGGGGGACGAGGACGGGAGAAGGAGGGAGGGTGGTGGGGGAGGTCTGGTGACCGGAGAGTCTGGCGGCACCGGACACCGCCATGACGGCTACCTCAGTTACGTGAATAACACTTGATTCCTGGCTGACATGAACATGTTAGGTACGGGAACACAGCAGGAGAATTATAAGGAGTAGCAACCGGTGTAAACACCGCGAGTAAAAAGCACAACCTACCCAGAAATTCTCTAGGAAGTGGGGCGTTATCATCTTGTTTTATTCCTCTTGGCCGCAACTCTTAAATTGGTTGTAATGCAACTTTTATGGCAAAAATCATCCACCGTCCTCCCCCCGTTTCTGTTGTATCTGCCTTTCCCCGTTTCGCTCCTCTCCCCTTTCTTCTCCCTCCCCATGTAGACTCCACCTCCCCTATGGTTTCTTCCCGTAGACATTTAGTTTCAGTTGTTGGTGAACGAAACAGCGCTACCCATGGCGGACAACGACGGGCGATGCCTTCACGTGCGCTGCGTAAACCCCGGCACTCCGCCGGCTGAAAACGTTGCGGTTGCCTTTTTGTCGAGAATATTAATTGAGAATCATGCGAGTTTTAAAGCAACAATAAAAACACATTTATTATAATGAGCTCTAATAATTAATGACTGTATACTTTGCGGGCAGCTTCTGTAAAATGATCAATACGACAGCCTGTGTGTGAGTGTGCGCGTGCGTGCGATACTCTTTGCCCGGATTTCTTTGAAGATATAAGATGTACAGCAAAGAATGCCTAGATAATAGTGTTGCACTTGACTGTTTAAAAAAAAAAAAAAAAAACATTGGATTATAATCACACAATAGACCCACATTGTGAAACTTAACTGGCATGCAATCAACTGCAGCACTAGTTTCACAGCTACTGTATATAGCCATTCCACCTTGTATATACTTTGTCACTTTCTTGAACTTCTTAGACCGTTGCACTGTTTTGCACGGTTTGTTTTGTACTGCACTGTTTTGTTTTTGTTTTGTATTGTAATGTATATTTTGTGTAAGCACACTGAGTCACTTTACCAAGCCAAATTCCTTGTTTGTACAAACTTACTTGGCCAATAAAACCTGATTCTGAAAATCTAAAGCTGGAATCAATGTCCGAACAGGAAACATGCAATTGGAGAACATACACAAAGACAAAATGCCAGGAAATAATGTAAACAATTTATTGGAACATTGTACAGAATCAAGCAATGGTAACCAGTCACATCCACTATATCAGCTTACAAATATTACAAAATTACTACAATACAATATAGATTCTTTGCATGTTCCAAAATATTTGGTGGCCCCAAAAGTTTTACTTTTTTTTACTTTTTAAATTTCAGCAGCTTATTACAAAGAAAAAAAGAAAAACTCAAACCATGTCTATCAAAATTATGTTTTTGCAATTATTTGCAAAAAAAAAAAGATGAAGGCAGATAGTCTAATCAAGTCAGAAGGTTAAATGAGAATACGGGAGTTCTTCCACTAGACATTGCTTAATATTGGTGGGCGCTTTATAAAATACAATTTATTTTCAGTAAAGCTTCCTAGAAAGTCAAACTTATATATTTGCAACTTGTGTTTAGAACATTATCTTCATGAGTCGTCAACCCATTTCTTTGCTTTTAAGTGAGGCGTCACCTGTTTCTTTAGATACAGTGTTCTGTATATCTACTGCAAAAACACCAACAAAACCTCACAGTACTTGCTCTCAAGGCGTTGTGTACACATCACACTAAATATTCACCGTAGTATGATAACAATCACTTTTGACGAAAAGTACATGAAGTATGTGCAAGTTACCATTTTATTCCCCCCCCCCCCTCCCAACTGTATTCACATTTGACAGCTAGCAGTGTTGCACACATACACACATGAATGTAAATGAACACCCATGGCTGCCCACGTTAAATATGACGGGCCAGAGTTTTGCTAATCTTTAGTTGTTCAGAATGAGATGCATAAAGGCGTACACAAAAAAGGGGAAATCATAACAAATGACACTGAAACAGACAACCTGAGGTAAACACAGAGAAAACACGTATTCAAGTAGTGGAACACAACTACAATGTATAGCAGCAGTCGAGTGGGAAACACAGCACAGTCATGGTGGGGGGTTGTTACGCATGTGTTTTATAGGCCTGCCCTCCTGTGAAGGAATAACAGGACTGTTTGCGCACACACACACACAGACGCACACACACATACACGCCATAAAGCCATGATTACTCCATTGGTTTTGCATGCCAAACAGCTGGAATGTGACAGACAAAATTACTTTAAAACACAAAATGACGCGGCACATACAAGTACTTGCCTCTGTATTCCATGATGCATTATTGTGTCACCTGTTCACCTACTTCATGATAAATCCAAGAGATCATTTAGATATTGTTACGGCGTGAAAGTTCATCCACATTCTAATAACCCCGTTTGCGTGGAGATACTTATTGCATTTGGTAAATAGATTATTTACAATCTGTTACAACTAAGGTCACGTTCTGGAGGGTTTGGCTACATCATCACTTTCAAGCACTCGCTAGTTAAACTTTTAAGTGCATGTTACGGGCGTCGCAAAGGGTTAAAATACTGCAGTTATTACTCTGGCCAGCAGAGGAAAAATGACTGGCAGGGCATAAATAAAAAAAAAACTAAACTAAATTAAACTCCCCAACCCATCATGGAATACATTCAGGCTATTTGTAACTTAAACACAGAGACAATTTATAAAATATACCAGCGCAAAACAACCGGAGACATTAACATTGTTGTCGTTTCACAGTATTTAAAAACTATACATCCAGCTATGGGGGTCAACGTTTAGGGAGAACACTCCGGCAACACTCACGCGGAGTTCTAAAAGTCCCAGTGCTGCGATACATGAACGGATACTATGCAGTTTTAAAAACCTTAAATCGAAGCTCCCTCCCTCCCCTCCCCCTCCCCCCCCCCACACTGTGGGGCCACCAACATGCAAGAGATGAAAGTACCCCACAAGACACACCCACCCGACCCCACGACAGTCATCCCTCCAGATCATGCGTTTACGCACACGAAGCCAAAACAACCGAGAAGAAAAACGTCAGTACATCGAGAATCCAAAAAGGGTTTTAACATTCATCCGAGGCGGCGTTCCCTTCGGAGCTTCCCCCACGAGGCCCAGACGACACGAAAGGATCCGAGGCGTCCGCAGCTTCGCTCTGCTCGCCTACGAACGTCGACGCCGCTAGACCGAGCCCAGAGGTTCGCTCCCGACGTCACATCGAGGCCCCGAGACTGAAAAGTGTCTCCGCGAAGAAGGAAAAAAAATGTCGGCCGTGCTACGCTACGGCTTAATCGCCATAATTTTGTCAGGCCGAGGAAAATCGAACAAAGAGTACTGTAAAGAGATAAACTACGAGGTCGAAGAAGAACCTCGACGGCAACCCACACCACTGATGTTCCACGGCTTTTCACAATGACACAAGCATGCTACCGATTCCCAGAAGAGCTCCTCTGAAAAAGAAAACCTCGTGCTCGCCGGTCAAACGAAAGAAAAGAAACACTGAAAAGGAGAAGAAGAAAAAAAACCTTTAAAACTATTCTTGGTGATATGCAGCATTCTACAGTCGGGGGTCGGATCCGATGCGATGCTCTCAGCTTTAAGCTTTCCTTTCATGGAGAGAATCATGAACCATCAACTTAACTGCATGTTAAATGAACAGCCCTCTACTCTGCTGGTAGAATCCAGTCGTGTCGAGAGCGGCCACGCGGCCCTCGCCGGTCGGATGCGATGACAAAAGCGTAAATCTGGCTCCGAGGAGCGTTTTCTGCACTCTAATCAACAACAACAAAAAGAGCAAAAGCTTCCCAGAGTTCTGCAAAGTCTTCGGCTTCGCTCGCCTCTCTTCTCAGTAGTTCAGGCGACGGAGAAAAAAGGAGAAAAAAAGGGACGTTTGAGGGGAATAAATGGCGATCGGTTTTCCTTATTTACGATTGAGGTGCGATAACGTGAATTTTCCTCCCCATGATAAGGTTGCTCTGGCAGTCCCTTTACCCCCCCCCCCCCCACCCCCACCCACCCCCTTGCCTGTGCATGGGGGCACTGCAGCTACCACCTCCCTCCCACCCCGTCCTTCAGGTTAGAGAGGGGTCCGCACCCCCCCCCCCTGTCCCTCCCCTCAGCAGGCGGACCCTTCCCCCCCAGTAAAGGGTAGCAACATGTTCCCCGGGTAAAAGAAGTTCCTATGTTATCTCCCATAGTGGACGACCTGTGCGGAGAAAGAGAGAGAGAGAGAGAGAGAGAGAGAGATGCCTCGTTAGAGAAACAAACACGTCACACACACATATTTGTGTTTCTGAATGCAGGAGGGAGGGAGACTGACCCCAGCGACGAGGCACACACACACACACACGGAAACAGCTACACCCCGTAAAAGGTGGCCAGCCTCTCCTTCAGCGGCATGGGGAACTGATCCGAGAAGCGCCTCCAGTTTTCCTCGCCCACTTGGTTCTTGAACCCGTGAAAGATCTGAAATCAAACACCAGGAGAAGTTCACACGCGCTGCCTTTCAAAATAGATCCTGTGCACGACGGCGGGGTGTTATCAGTGGGCCAACCCCCGACATTTCGGCCACGGGGGGGGGGGGAGGCGGGGTCACCGAGTTGGTCTGTAATTTTACTCTGAGCATTTACCTTGTAGAACATGTCTCGGAGATCGTCCTTTGGATTGACCCAGGAGGCCACTGCGTCGCAGAAGAATATAAAGTCCTGTTCCAGAGAAGAGGGGTGAGGCAACATGTCAACCGGCAACTTAACGGCCGCCGTGTTTGCGGGAGCTCACCTGCACGACGCCTCCCGGGTTGACGCTGATCATCGTGCAGATCCCTCTGAACGCAGAGTCTTTCTCCTCGTTGTCTCTTATATTTCGCAGAGAGGTGCACCTGACGACAGGGACGACCACATTTAACATCACACATATCAAAAAGAAAAAAGAAGAATTGAATAAACAAGTGCCACTATGAACGACTACCGCAAATATCCATATGGATACACTAACGTTATATCTGAGAGAAAATAAAATATCGCCTATTTCCATCCTTAATGCAGATGTAATGTTTAGGTGTTTTTCTAATTATCGTCAATGTTAAAACATACAAGTCTTTATACGTCTACATCCGTGAGAGGAGAACATTGTGTCTCACGACCTAAGAGATAACCACAACAAGTCAAGCATGCACACAAAACACTTTAAAATAAAACAAAATCAGACGCTTTTGCTTTTAACAGGCTCCTGTGAGCTGGAATGGCTCCACTGTTGTCTACGAGCAGTGCGTTTCTTAAAAACCTCGTCTATAGCACCTTGAAAATAACATTACTTTTTGAAGGTTGGGGTAATTTTTTTGGGGGGGGGGGGGACTGGCGCATGCAGCTGGGTGACTGTCCGAGAGAGGGATGGAGGAATGCTCTTTTGCAGCATAGACTGCATCCTTTCTCGGTTGCTAAACCAGCAGGCGTGTAACTAGTCTAATCCCATGCATTTCTTAGGTTAGCGACAGTTAACGATGACAAAGAAAACAACTAGAAATTAAACAATGTATAATACATGAAGGTGCTACTGAGGCAAACAACACAAATCACAAGTAGGACCTAAAAGAGGACAGGGTTAGTCACATGGTTGGCAATGATTACAAACTGATAAGAAAAACAACAACAAAAACAACTGAAGAGACTTCTTTTGAGAAGGAGAGTGAGAGAGGAGAGCCACAGGGGAGAAAGAGGGGAGCAACAGGAGGCAGACGAGAAGAGAGGAGGAAAGCAAGAGAGGAGATGAATTAAATAAAAGATTGAATAATACACACCAGGGTCTTATAAACTGCTGTAGCATGGGTGCCACCTCTTGAGGACAAACGTAACCAAGACGACCAATTGTTATTGCTAAGGTAACGCAATCACGGTTACACACCACCAAACGCCAACCAAGACATGAGCAATGAGGAGGGGAGGAGAAAAATAAAGAAAAAACAAACAACTCAGAGACATAAATCAACAGAATCTGTGTATGATAATAAACAGAAGATTTCACTAGTGTTGATTATTACTGCCCCCCTCCAGTCACGGGGAGGAATGTAAAATATGACACTATTTCAAAAAAACATACAACACGTTTAAGGGAGAACACATTGACAACTTTGACAGGACATTCATAGAAAAAGGCAAACAATGGCATCTGCTTTCACAAATCATATGGGTCGAAAAAGACTATAGAGTCTTTTAGAAGAATGATTTAAAAGGTTATTAGCTTGGTTTAAAATGTGGCTCTCGATGCAGAGACACAGGCGAGCTAAACGTGTAGCATGTGACTGGCCTAAACAGGAGCACTTCACGTTGAGATTTCTCCCTTAAACTCACAAATGTTATTTTTTCCATAACAAACCGAAATGTTTCTCTTTTTTTGGTTCTTTTGAAGAAGAAAAAAGGAAAATATGACAGATTACTCCAAGGCAACTACATGGAGGGAGAGACTAGCATCCAGCACAGCAGGTTTCTTATGAGGCACAGAGGAGGGAGGACCTAAGTTTAAGAGACACAAAACTATGCAACATTCTCATTAACAAACAGGCATTTATGAACAGTCCAATGACACATGCAGAAAGCAGATGGTGTATGCTCATCAGAATAAAGTTCAGTGCAGGATAAGCTGATCGGAGACTAAAAAGGGGGAACGGTCCAGCCACACCCACCCTGAGCCGACCGTGGCGTTACGTGGCTGCCCTTTTTTTAAATTTAGTTCCGGCGATGCGCCGGTTCTCTCGGAAATCTCCACGACAGACGACATCGTCTCGATCTGGTCGAGTTATTCTGTGTCCGTGTCGTGTTTTCACACTTTTGTTGTTGCGTGCTTTCAATGCGTCGATTGGAAACGCGCAACAACAAAAAAAAAGGAGTGAACAATAATTCACTGGCCAGATGCAAATATATTCTCATGAAACTCGAATGTTACGACATTGTTATAACTATCGTGTATCCTGCATCAAACATTGGCCATTCTTAACAACATTTAACATTTATTGGCAGATATGCATCCACATTTAAAGAACAGTAAATTATAGCAACAAATAAACTGACGGCAAACAAACAGGAACACATCTAGTCCCTACGTCTCTTTAATTAAGGCAGGTTACACTTTACCCTTGAAAGCATCTTTCGAATGAGATCAAAATAATGATTTCAAATTAAATTTGTAAAAAACAAGAGCACAGTGTAACCTTTACTTTAAAATAATATAAAGGCTGTAAGCTAGGTGCCCTACGTTTAGTCAGATTCTGTGTTCTCTCACTCATTTGTGTATAGTTATTGTTTAAGTGTGACCTATGTGGGGCTGTGAACTCACCTATCTACACACATACCGCTCCTGCATTAACTGTCGTCAGTCCACATGAGTTCATCCCAAGACTGGGCCCTTACACGGCTCGCTCGATTCAAGCGTCAAGAATTCCACAACGGGGCTTGCCCATGTTGGCACATTGTTCAGCAGAAATATGTTGCATACTTTTGGTGAAACCAGCCAAACCTGTAAGGCCCACAGCTTTGGGATAGAGACTAAAAAGGGGCGGGGTGCCCGAGTGAGGTGGTGCGTGTGGTGGATCCCTGGCTGAATGGACCTGCGTGTTTCTGAGCACCTCCCTGTGTGCCGTGACCTGGCTGACTGGCTCAGCGCCGCCACCGAGTGGTACCTGTGTTCTCCAGTAGCGTCTTCGGGGTATTCGGCCTGTTAATGATCTCCACCAGCTGGTGCAGCACCATGGAAATGTACGGCTGCATTTCAGACCCTGCGGGTGGAGCAACGGCGGGAGAACAGGGCGGAAAGAAACACGTTTTACTCTGGCGACTGTACACAGGGGGCATATTGCAGGTCATGGGTTGAGATGCGAGGCGCTCACCCATTTGTAGAGATATCTCTCCGATTGCCCATGTTGCATTGTTGCACACGGATATTAATTCTGGATTTAAATTAGTACCCAGTATGGGGATAAAATCAGCTGGAAGAGGGAAAGAGAGTCAATTTAGCAACCGGCCAACAACTGGTTTCCCACCAGTGTCTGAAGTGCTCAGAACGTACCGATGCAGGGCTTGACGTGTGGGAAACAAGCCTTGGTCAGATCCCCCAGCAGCGCAAAGGAGCTTTGACGCACCTCTGGCATTTTGTCCTGAGCGGTCAGCGAGGACAACAAAAAAGGTTAACGACGCGAGTTCCTCGATCAGTTTATCAGATCAGCGGGCACGTCGTTCACTTTCTTCACCTGCATGCACTGGTACATGAGGGTGAGGATGTTGCTGCGGGCAACCAGCTCCTCGATGGTGCCTCCCAAACCCTCCGCCAGGCCACTGAGAAGATCCAACGCCACGATCATGAAGTCTTTGTCGGGGGCTTCGTACTGGTCTGGCTGTGACTGATAAAGCTAGAAAAGAGGAGGCAAATTTAATTAACACAAATAAATAATAGATAATCAAATTATAATTGCTTATAAGACCTGGATTCTAGTGAAGTCAGCTTGCTAAAACGACATGTTCCATCCACTGTTAATGATTGAAGGTGTAGTTTAACCCTTTACATTAAACCTGCAGTCCTTTATTCCATTTGGCCACAAGGGGGCAGCGAGCTGCAACGAGCCGTAAACACAACGTTGAGCCCCATTGAGCCCCAACTCATGAGAGCAAATCTGTGCGCCCCGTGGGCGTGTTGGTCTTATAAAGGGGTGTGGCCAGGCGCATTGCTGCTGCTTCGCAATTGTGAGGCAGCAGAAAGCGATTGTGCAATCGCTCAACGAAAACAAGGTCAAAAGTGCAGTATTGTCCTGCCATTTAAAAAGGGCTTATCGCTCAGATAGTAACAGGCCTACATGGTCCCAACGTGTGTGTGTGTGTGTGTGTGTACTCCACACTACTACAACACGTACACTGCTCTGACATACAGTTTCGCCCAGCAGCGATTTACTCCTCAGTTAAACAGGTTATGCATTTGCTGATATGAAGTCCAATGGAGTCGTTGAACAGGCACAATATGACACGGCAACAATAATACAGCGACTCCCGTCAATGGACACTAACCCATGGTAAACGAGTGCCCTCCTTATGAGTAAACTCCTAAGCCTCATTATAATGGAGACATTCAAATTGTAGATAAACATTTGAAAGCTACACAGCTTTTTACATGTTTTTTATAGCTTTTCGAATAACATTTTCACCACAGAAAACCGCTCGCTTCTCCAGTAAGCAGCATCCGCCATTTCAATAGCGATGTGCACCCGACTTCTAAATTGAATGTGAGACGACTGCGGCGGAACACAAATTAAACCAGACAAACACACCGATGGCTAAGAGACCTAATATGATCCCTTTGCTCCTTGGGCTCTTCTTTCTTGCCTCGTGGAGCCGGACACGCCCTAAATATCTTGTGACCATGTGCTTACCACGCGCTGTAGAATGAAGAGTCCGTTATCTCAATATACAGATTATATGACCGTAAAACCCAAAACAGTGCGCTTAGAGAGAAAGAGAGACACTCACCATGGCTTGAGCGAGCGTCTTCTGCACCAGGCTGACACAGCGCTGGTACACGGGCTCACAGTAGGGCAGGAAGCCATCCTGCAGGGCCGTGGCTACAGACGACAGACACTGAGGAAGGCAAGGGGTCGGGTCAGGGGCCTTTCTACACACCGTTATCATCAACTTCACACCAGCGACTCACTTCTAACAAAGGGAAGAGATCTTTGTCTTCATCTTTCAACTGGTTCCATTTCTGGATGAGTGGCGGCATCAGCATCTGGATGTATTCCTAGGAAGTAACGCAGATTAAATGAGTCCGCACACAAACACCGTACGATGAGTCGATGCTCGTTCATCTTCTGGGCACGACGTCTATCCGACAACGGCAGAAAGTACACCCGCCACGAGAACAATGAAATGAGGAAAGGAGGAGTGAACGGTCCATATTTCTGTTCTGCATACCGGTTTATTGAGATGATGCCCCACCGAGTCTGCAAGTGTTCCGATGGCGTCGTAAAGAATGAGCAGATTTTTGTGCTGGTACTTGCTGAACGCGAACACCAGTGTGTCCAGGATGACAGCCAGGTAGGGAACCAGCTCCGTGCAGGCCTCCTCCTCCAAAGTGGCAAAGGCACTAAAAAGAAGGCAAGGAAGAGGACATCAATTTGTCTCCGCTACATCTCAACGACCTTCGAAACGTTGCAGAGAGACAAGTCAAGGTCATTCATTAGGGTTCCCACGCTTTTCTAAAATTTTTATTTTTATTTTCATTGATGACCTAGCTGGTGTGACGTACAAGAATCACACCACACAAGAACAACATGTTCCTCTCTGTGGCTGTAACCTATGAAATCAGCTCTTAAATGCTTAGAAATTATGACAATAGTACAAACACAGATGAAGGAACTGCTACAAAAGATCAACATTTCATGTTTCCGTTACAGTGCAGCGTTGCGTTCGAAGAAACATTGGCCGCGAAGTCAAAAAGTAGGGCTACAACTCATTGTTTTGATCTATTCATTATTATCCAACCCTCTCAGGAACGCCCAGAACACATTTGTAACTTTATTTCCAGGACACGAAAGATATTTAGTTTACAATGACTGGAAACATTTTTTTTTCAGGACACTGATTTAGTGGAAACTAGAACGGGCACTCGGTAGAGCGCATACCTTCACATATCACAAGATTGGGCATTGAATTATGAACATTTTAGCATTAGTTGCATGCCAATTGGATAGAAATTGACCGCGTTATGGTAAAAAGAAGGTTTTGACCTTTTCATGACCTTGACCCGATCGATCTAATCAAATGGTCCCCGGATAATAACCAATCATCCCACCAAATTTCATGCGATTCGGTTTAATACTTTTTGAGTTATGCGAGTATTTACAAATAAATAAATAAATACACGGCAATCAAAACGTAACCTTCCGCATTTTCAATGCGGAGGTAATAAATACTTGAAAAAAACATTTTTGAGTGGAATGCATGACAACATCCAAGCTAAAAATGGTGCCGGGTTCCATCAGGACGTACCTGCACGCAGCCTCCTGCACACGCTTGTTGCTATCCAGAATTCGTTTGAGCAGCTCCGTCATTAGCGGCTTCAGGTACGTGTCTGGAGGCTGGTTGACGACCCAGTGGGCGTAACGGCTCAGAGTCCAGCAGGTGATGGAGCGCACCAGGGCCTTTTTGTCGGACAAACACTGCACGAGATGGGGAATGAGCTCCGGCAGGTACGGGATCATGCCCTGCATGCAGCCTGGAGGATGAGAACAGTGTCATTGTTCTGCTTCCATAGTCTGGGGGGAGGCCTCATGCCCTGTGCTTCACTTCGCCTTCTTACCTTCAGCTATAGCCCCCAGCACGAGGATGCCGGACTCTTTAACGACCCACTCGGGATGGAAGAGCAGCTCTTTGAGAAGGGGCAGGAGGTGCAGCAACAGATCGTCCTTGAACACGTTGGCCAACACGTCCAACGCTGCGGCGGAACACTTCCCTGATGTTTGGTGAACGGTAGGAGGACAGACACGCAGACAGAGAAGTGTGCGGACAGACGCCACAGGTGCAGCAGACGCAAAGAAAGAATAAGCGAGTCAATGCACTGTGTGTTTGCTCGCTCTGAGTAAAGAGAACAGGAGGACATAAGGAGGTCTCGAGACAAGCTCCATTTAAAAAACGGGCACTGAACTCACGCAGGTTCCAATCAGAGATGGTATCGTCATCGTCATCCAGCTCATCGTCGTCGTCGTCCTCGATGCCGTCGCCCTCGTGCTGCTGGGCGACCGTGCGGGAGCGGTGGAAGCGCGGCCGGATGTCCTGCTCGTTGTCCGGGATGTCCTCGTCTTCCTCGGTGTCCCCCTGGGGACGGATGTGCGGGAGGAAAATTTAAAGACGCGCAAAGTTGCCACCACAGAGTTGGTCAGACAAAACACCGTATCGAATGTCTCGGGCCAATACATCCTTCTACCTACATGTACACATATTAGGCGATATGAACTGACCGTGAGCAGGATTATGTCAATCTCGGAGTACTTCATCCCGTTGACAAGCACAGGAATGAGCCTGCAGCAGAGGGGCACAGGAACAGTGATGAGAACAAAGGGCGAGGACGGGTCAGAGCCCACAGGCAATCGCTCACACGGGACTCCTGCTGAAGGAGCAGTTTCATGGGACAGCGCGTTGAACGATGTCACAACTGAGGTCAACAGTCAGGGTTCTTAATCAGCCGACTTGAGGTAAGGGAGAGAAATATCATCCTAGTACAAGGTCTTCACCAGCACACCGTCAAGGTTGCTATGAATCAACAGCAATACAAAGTTAGACTCTGTATTGTGTGTGTGTGTGTGTGTGTGTGTGTGTGAGAGTTTCCTTACTGAGAGAGGTGTCCACACAGCACTTCCTTACACACGGGCTGCTCCGCCAGAGTAAGCCAGAACTCACAGGCTTCCAAGGCAACATTTTCATCGTGGTCCTGAGTCCTCAGTAGCATGTACTGAAATTACACAACGAGGAGATTTAATCGATTATACTTTTAGATTTACAAAAAAAACAGTATTTCTAAGTGAAAATGTGATGGACGCAAATAAAAATCAGATATATTTATTCTTCATCTTTACGCCCTCGTGTAACTCACCTCGACGATGTTATGCATGTGCGGCAGGAGGCGGTCCAGGCGAACCTCCAGCAGCATGACGAGCGCTCTGCACACATTCTTCCTGACTTCGGATTCCTCGTCGGTCGCCAGTGCAAACAGGTTCTACGAAGGATAGCACGACGCCGGGGTCAAATATCTATGCATCTATGCGTACTATGCACAGTGCGAGACACCAGCTACGGCCACGGAAAACTAACAATAACCGCTGCACAGCATCTCAATTACACAGTGCGGAATGAATACGAAGTCAAAACAGTCATTTATCACATTACATTCTTGTGTGGTATAAATACTCTGGTACCAAGATGTTAGGGTGTATTTTGCAGTTTCACAGTTTTAACCCTCCTGTTACCTTATGGTCAATTTGTCCCCATTCAATGTTTAATGTCGATGTTCTTTCGGGTCAAACGTATAAGAAATATCAACTTTTTTATATATTTAAAGGGCAATTTAGGTAGTTAACAAACAAACATAAAGTACCTCACACTTAAACTTGGAAAACAATATTAATTCTAATAATTTTCTGGAGGTTTTAATTGCTGGGGTCAAATTGACCCCGAGGGTAAAATATGTCAGTAAATATAAAGGTAACAGGAGGGTTAAACATTGAATGGGGTCAAATTGACCCGAAGGTAACAGGAGGGTTAAGTGTACAAATAGTCTCTTGCCGTTTTAGAATTGCTTAACATTTCAAGGGGGGTACATGTTGCCGCACAAAAATTTACAATATTATATGTAAAGGTTACTCTGAGTAATATATTAAGCTTGCACTTTATTTTTAAGTTATTCTGTACCTCTTAAATATAAATAGCACATTCAGCCATACAATCAAGACATTAAGAATCCTATTTAAAAGCAATTAAAAAAAGGACATCAAATGAAAAGTCCTGTTTGAGACACAAAAAGGACAACAGAGACACAACAGGTGCGTAACGGTAAGACTTGCCTCAATGAAAGGGTCGATGTGCATCATGAGCGCCTGAGTCCTGCTGATGATGAACTGATTCACGCAGGCGATGGCGTGAGACCTGCGACACAATAACCGCCACGTGAGCGCCACTCAGACACAACTTACACACGCGTGGCACCCAACGACTATGAAGGCAGCCAACGTCTTCCTCTCCGCTCCATCACCACCGGTTCAGCCGCCTCACCTCCGTCTCGTGTCTGTTGCGTCACCACAGGCCGAGACTTCAACTTATATTTGGACGTTTAGTCGGTCTTGTAAACAAACGGTACGCGCGCCAACAAATCCATCTGCTTCATAAAACATACTCACTGGTCGATGATGCATTTACGATAAGTTCAAGACATAAATGCTCTTAATGATAGGAAGAGGGAAAACAAATATTCTATAAGTTGATATTCTTAATACAATACCATTAGGAAGTGTAATTCTTATAATTAGGAAGCAGCAGTTAAAGAAACCAGAGATGTTGTTCCTTCCCACTACAGATTCTGATAACTGAACTTGATTATCCCCAGATATTAAATACGAAAAATACTGTAAAAGAAATTACTTGAATTTGAAATAAATGTTATTCATTTCTGACCAGCTGTCAACTGCTAACGTCTGCAGCCATGTCACACTCTACTCTAGCACCTGCGATGGGTACTGAGCACGTGCAACTCTCAACCGAGATGAGGAAGAAAGGATACGGATCGGGTAGCGAGTGACACGTGTTGTTATTGTTGTTGATTTTCCTGTGTTTTCCCCATGACATATTACATGATACGACAAAGTGATACTGGATCGGTGCAGAACCTTGCCTACTCGATGATACCCGATCCAGCATTTTAACACTTTTCATTGCAATGTCCTAAATCCTCCCAACCGACGACGTAGCAGAGACAAACGCGGACGGTCAATTTGTTGGCGAGAAATGGTTTGACGTAAATTCGGCTTAATCGTCAAAAACGTCGGACGGTTTGGGCGCCGATACCTTATCTTGGGGCTGCTGTGCTTGAAAAACTGCAGGAACTTGGGGATCATGATGTTCAGAGGACGATCCAGAATGTCACTGTCCAGGATCTCGGCAGAGTCTTCGCAGATTTTCTGCAATGCTCCAAACGCTCCCTGGAGAAATAAAAACAACAACAACAAGAGAGAAGGTTATGAAAAGTCCAACATGGAGGCAGGTGACACTGCAGCTCTAAACGAGGGTGTGCAGAGGAGGAATGGATTTAGGTTTCTGTTTATAATCACATTTTTGCTTTTGACAATCTCAACAAAATATTCTCTCTCTCTCTCTCTCTATATATATATATACAAGCTGCTTGACTGATGGTTAGTATGCATGTTCACAATATGCTGCAGCCTCCCCCGTCTCTCACAAAAATGCAGCCCCGACGAGCGATACAAGAAACAGCACGGCGCCGACACCGACGGAGTCTGAAATGGGTTTCCATGGAAACAGTTCCCACGTCGGCGTTGCTCTCAGATGACGGATACCGAACGCTCTCAAATAAAAATGTGGAGGAGCGCAAAAAAGGGATGCAAGTAAGATGAGGAGGAGACCGTGTCAAGGTCACAGACGGAAGCAGACAAATGTTACCAAGGTCAACGCAGACGTTTCCCTCCACTGTGGACAAAATGAAAAGGACTCGTCTTTTAGATTTGATGTTCTCCAGATTTTGAAGATTAAACAATGATTGTTTTTCTTTGTCGTTGCAAAAACAGCTTGTTCCACTCCACTAGATTGTGTCCATGTGCTGCTTATGCCACTGCATACGAGACGTCTTGCTCTGGTGATAAACAAATTTTTTTTTTAAACATACTAGTTGAGGATGTCACACAGATTTACTATAAATTATGAACATGTTTTCTTTTACAGATTCTTTGATCAGATCAATCTGAAAGGTATTCCTGGCATTAAAGATGTAAAGTTAATTCATTGTGATCGCTGTAGCCTGTGGGAGAATACAGGCCACAAGACAAACGTGTTTGTACTCTCTACAGCCATTTTCTTCAACTTTCACGAGAGGGAATGTAAACCACAGCAGCAAAACAATTCTCTGCCATCTTAACTTTACAAATGTGCCATCGGGGAAACGTTGTCCGTCCACTAAAGCCGTTTAACCATCGATGTAAACACAGAACCTTTTATTTCCATTTAGAAAAGCAGAATGCTATAATCGTTTTGTTTTTGTCTAATTAATGAATGACACGCAGCAGCAGATTTGAGCTCTGGAAACACTATAATATACAGATATGTCGCTCGATGCAACTCATCCCATCTTAACCCTCCTGTTCCCTTTAGGGTCAATTTGACCCCATTCAATGTTTAATGTCGGTGTTCTTTGGGGTCAATTTGACCCCAGGCTGTTTTTCACTGTCAAACATATAAGTAATATCAACTTTTTTATATATTTAAAGGGCTATTTAGGTAGTCAACAAACAAACATAAAGTACCTCACACTTAAACTTGGGAAACAATATTAATTCTAATAATTTTCTGGAGGTTTTAATTGCTGGGGTCAAGCTGACCCCGAGGGTAAAATATGTCAGTAAATGTGAAGGTAACAGGAGGGTTAAAATGTGTGGCGCCGGACCCGAGGCCCCTCCCAATGACATCCAAAACGTAATGAGGGGCGTTTCCGTGCGTCAGAGAAGGGCAAAGAAATGGCATCTCGCCGACACTGGGGCGTCTAAAGTGTAATGCCTGCCTTCTAGCGTGGATTCACGCAACTAAACAGCTCACCCCTCCTCCCGCTCAGTGAATCTGAAGAACGCCGCGGCACAAACGAGCACCGAGGTGTCAAAGCGGGTTCGTCGACTTCATCCTCGCCACGCCGTCACAGCCGCCCGACCAAACCGCCATTAATCACAACAGTCAAACTGCTCTCGGGAAAACCTATATAAAGCCATCCGCCCACATCACACCCGGCCCCCCTACACACCTGCTCCTGTCCTTCTTATAGAGCGTGTGGAGAGGGGGGGGCGGCGCCACAGGGGGCTTTCATTCAACCGCCGCTCTGCAGCCACAAACGAGACGGGACCTTCGGCACGGCGGATGATACCAAGGGGAAGAGAGCTCGATTTATCGTCTCCGTATTACAGAAATACAGACACTTTGTCGACTATGACGAGATGAAAATACCCAACTTCAAGCTGAGGCAGACAGTTTATTGTTTGGCGTCACAATTCAATTCAGTTTATTTGTAAAGCCCAATTTCACAAATTTGTCTCGGAGTGCTTTACAATCTGTACACATAGACATCCCTGCCCCAAAACTTCGCATTGGATCAGGAAAAACTCCCAAATAACCCTACAGGGGAAACAAATGGAAGAACCCTTCAGGAGAGAACAGAGGAGGATCCCTCTCCAGGATGGACAGAACAATAGATGTAATGTGTACAGAAGGACAGATTTAGAGTTAAAACACATTCAATGAATATGACAGAGTGTATGAATAGTTCGTAGTCGGCATATTCCACGATGGAGACCTCCACGATCCATCAGGCAGATGGCGGTAGAGAGGAGGAGTGGGCGGAGTCTCAAAGTCACTCGGGAAAGAGTGTCCTGTATGAAACTGGATGAAGTGTGAAATGAAGGACTGGTACAGGTTACTGTATGGGGGATGACGTAAGAAATGAATGTACTCGTGTAGAAGAGCGAGCATGGGCCTCATCTGGGTGCTGGAGGAGGAGGAGGAGATGGGCTTTATTTAAATGTTGTTGTTTTTTGCCTCGGCAGAAAGCCGCCTTCCCTGGCGTCCCACTTGTATTACAATATGCTGAAAGGTTATGATGGAATGTTTCCCCGATAAAGCCAACCACAAACTCATAACCCCAGAATTAAGATACCGCATTACTCAAAATTAATCCCTACACGCCCTCAATTATACCACGTGTCCAACTCTCTCTCTCCTCCCAACATCAACTCAAATAGATCTAAAGAATAGCAAATAACAGAAGTCATCTCGGGGCACTTATCGTAAAGCGACCGTGCTCTTTACGATATCGTTTACAGAAAGTCCCAAGCGCTCGATAAAAGAAACCCCCCCCCCATCGGGCCGTTACAGACAGAGTGAGACGGCTGTCCACTCGCAGCGAGGATAATCCAGTGAGTGACGAGGATCATCTTGTGTCCGAGCAGCGGAAATGCACGACCCAGAGGACGCGCTCCATCGATCTCACGGTCAACACGCATCCCCCCCCCTCCCCCCTCCTCGTGGCTTGGACTACAAAGTACGCAGTGTTCTGAAACCGTACACCGGCAGCCGCCAAACCCGTTCCCAAAATAGATATCAAAGTGCCGGTAGCAGTAATGGCAAGGATTATAATTTCGGAGTCTCTGTGGCAACAGTCAACACCTTGAAGAACGCAGTCGGCATGCCGCGGTTTATTTGCCGTCTCGAGTGCATTTACAAGCGCCGCTGCAGTTGGAGTCGACGCGGCGCGGAAATCCTGGAGCTTTTTTTCCCCTCCACACACACCTGCAGCCTCCGACACGCATTTGGACGTTAACGGATAAAAGATGTTTCGTTAAGAAGAACTAACTTTCACTAGATTTCCATAACACAGGGTTCTTACACATTGTGACCAGTGGATTTCCAGGAGTTAAAAACAAATTTCCATGACCAAACTGAAATCTCGGTATAAACATAAAAAATGTAGAACATTTTGCGTATTGAGAGCGTACGCCGGCTTATATTTTAAGCGTCTTTCTTTAAAAAAACATAATAATTATTTCAAACTCGGCGTAAATGAACATGTGATTATAACACATTTCCATGACTTTTCCCAAACTTTTATGATATCATTTTTTCCATGACTTTTCCAGACCTGGAAATGACCATTTTAAAATTCCATGACTTTTCCAGGTTTTCCATGACCGTAGGAACCCTGAACCCCAACGCTGCATTTGGATATCGTCCCAAGCAGCGACACGAAAAACGACGAGCCTCAGCCAATCTCAGGAGATCACGCGGCAGCCTGGGAGGCGCGGTTCTGTTCCTGCCACACGGTTTGTTTCAGGGTTTCAGGTCCAGTGTCGTGAAACACAGGCTAAAAAAAAAAAAATATATATTTTTTCTGTTTCCAAGTAAATTAAACGTTATAAAAAAAAAAGCTCGCTCTCCACCACCTTTTTGTGGTGGGTGGTAGCCGACATAGCACCTGCCCTGCGTTCAATCTCAAACCTCACCTCTTGTCCAAGTATAAATCAGTTCACACGCGTCATGATTGCCAATACGAATACTCGAAACATTCAACACATTTATTTTATAGCTCTGTCGAGCTGTAAAAGTACTTATAGTCAAAAACAAAAATACAGAATGCCGTTAAATCACAAGATTAGAAGAGCCTTTTTTTTCCTTCTTCATCCAGCTCCAACTCAACCGTCAGACATTAAGAAGCTCTCCTGCCTCCAAGCTGCTGTTCACAATCATAGGGAGCCTGATGAGGAGTCGCTGCATTTGGTCGCTGTTCAGTGTTAAGCCTTACACACACACACACACACACACATACACTTAAAGATCCTCTGCGGTAAATAGCTGACCTAAATCTCAGCGTCTGAATGAGCTTTAGAGACGGAGGCCGGCTGTGGTTTTTTCCGTTGCATCCCGTGAAACATTTTCCTGCCCTTCAACACGACTGCGGCTACGTGACAATTTAAACGTGTCGCCTAAATGGCGCTTGTTCTCCAATGCGACGTACCCACCTCCTCTATGGAGGCTGATGTCTCTATTTATGACCAGAGAGTTCATGTGAGCCGCGTATGGGTGCGGCACATGAGATGACCCAACATCCACGACGAGCTTCTGTATTGTGGTTGTACAGACTGCTGCACTGGAGCACTGATCCATCTTTCACAAGCAGTTAGTCGCTGATACGATCAAGACCTCAGGACACGAAGCACTTCTTCTCTATCAAATTAATACTTATAATAAGCAAATACATTTTTCTTTTAAATGCAAATAATTGGACAATAATCAACTAAAGAGAAAAAAAAACTGAGGTTGATGCTGTGTGCCAAGTCGGAAAATGAGGGCATAAAAGTTTTCTGGTAAAAAAAAGGAGGGGGAAAAAGGATAGAAATAGAATGAACAAGAATGGGCACTCGGTAGAGCACATACCTTCGCATATCACAAGATTGGGCATTTAATTATGAACATGTTGGCATTAGTTGCATGCCAATTGGATAAAAATTGACCGTGCTATGGTAAAAAGAAGATTTTGACCTATCCATGACCTTGACCTTTGACCCGATTGATCCCAAAATCTAATCAAATGGTCCCGGATAATAACCAATCATCCCACCATATTTCATGCGATTCAAGAAGATTTTGACCTATCCATGACCTTGACCTTTGACCCGATTGATCCCAAAATCTAATCAAATGGTCCCCGGATAATAACCAATCATCCCACCAAATTTCATGCGATTCGGTTTAAAACTTTTTTTGTTATGCGAATAACACGCATACAAAGTTCCCTGCAAACTGAAAAAAGGAATGAATGCATGTGCCCATATTTAATGCTAACCGAGTTGTCAGATTTGATTTCCAATATGATCACATATCTCAAATTTAAACTGGTGGCTTCTCTCATTTTCTGTTGCCATTGCTCACACGTTCTGCTCTTTGCGAGGTTTTCATGGTCTCTTCTACAGCATAGACGACCACTGCCCCATATTCTGTATGCGGGGGGAGGGACAACATATTTTTCTGCCATCATCAGCACGGTGTAATGATTAAAATGTACATATGAAGTAGACGCTGATTAATGAGCAGACGGTCACGGCGCGTCCCGTGTTTTATCCTCACCTCACACGTGTTGTAGTCCTCAGAATCCAACAGCAGGCAGAGTTTAGGTAAAAGCCCCGGCCAGTTCTGTAGCTCTCCCTTGGAGGCGATGGTGGTGATGAGGATACCTGTAAAGAGGACAACGGCACTATTAGTTTAGCTGGTGTGACGAAAAATGCAATTACATCATATATATCATACTATGGTTTTAATGCTGCTGTCCAATGAGAAGTTCACTTGTGTATTTTTTCGGCTGTTGCAATAGTATAAAGTGCCATTACACACACAATATATATATATATACACACACACACAGTATATATATAATTAATAATGATTCCATCTCAAAGGAAACTATCTCAAGTGTGTCATTATATCAATATCTGATCTTTAATATCAGCCGGAAGTTATTTAGTATTGATGACTAATAAC
Organism: Pseudoliparis swirei; assembly: GCF_029220125.1. NCBI lineage: Eukaryota > Metazoa > Chordata > Actinopteri > Perciformes > Liparidae > Pseudoliparis > Pseudoliparis swirei. The sequence continues at coordinate 18,555,083 of NC_079402.1, read as the reverse complement.
TAATTTATTGAATTCATCTACTCATATTACTTTAACCCGATTCGTTTATGTCGAGTGAAAATAATTCATATTTCCAAAATAATTGATGTAGGTTCAATGTTAAAGTAACAGCGTCCCACACTACAGTACCAGGGTGGATGTTTTCAACTTGTAGATGTGAGCATGCGAGATACGACGAGCGATCAATTACTGCAGCGTCTTAAATAACAATCACATTCCACTTACCCACGGTGGCCCGGATGAGCGGAGAGGAGTCTCCGATGTTTTGGAGGCACTCCCCTTTGATGAAATCAGAAACGCCATGAGGGAAGTTCTGATAGTGGGCTTTCACGTTGTTCTTCAGAATCAGCCCACTGAGGGAGCGCGTCGGTTCATCTTGGGCACGGAGGTAAGAGACGGATCGTAAAATGACACATTTAAAACATTGTTTTTAACCAACTGATACATAGACTTATATTTATTCATTGATCTACTCAATTTTTAAACATGCGTGTCTTGTTGCGTTTTAACTAAGAGCAATACAGCCACAGCATCCTAGAATGTCTTAAAGTGACACGTCTGAGGTTCACGAGGAACAGAACCACACCCGGAAACAGACGACAGAGGGCTTACCTTCCGATTTTAACTTGGTCAAAACGAATATCAAATAGTTGTTGAAGTCTGGATACTGGTTCAGCTGCTCAAGTCTCTGGGAAAAGTGGTTGAGGTGCCGACTGTACGTATTCTGGCATGTTAAAAGGTTAGGAGCATTTTAGAACTGCAATCTACTACATGCTATTTACGGAGGCGGATATTATTTTCACCTGAAGATGTGTCAAAATGGCAGAAATTCATGTGGTGAAGTGAAGTGTTGGTGTGCAGTAACAGTATATTGGTGTGTGTGTGTGTGTGGGGCGGGGGTGTTATAAATGTGTCATACGACTCGACTGAGCACTGCAAGTACCCAGACAGATGGCGTATTTAGGGCTGTAGCAGCAGGTCGTCTATGAGTTAATGATGCAGTGCACATGAAGCGTTACATAAGCGAACCATTTAGGATCAGCGTGCAACCAGACAAAAGACAAGCGGGCCAGCGGCATGCAGCGGGTGGTTATGAATTGTTCTCCGATACAGACGCGTGTGGGGTGACAGATTTATTGTGCAATTTAAATGTTACACAGCTCTGATTACTAAACCACACGTTGGCCAGATAGTTCTTTAGATTTGTTTTCGTTTTAGATGTGGACAAATCCTAATTTAAACACAAAATGTCACACCCAATTCCCCTGTGACGAGAGAAATGCACACGTTTGTACCCTGGTGCATGTATAGAAAAAAGACAAAATAAAGCGTGTAAATCATAGTCTATTCAGAGCCTTTAGTTATCAAGCTCCTCTTCTATTGAAGCACCACATTTAAGAGTACACTTAAGACTTTCCTCTTTAATAGTGCTTATAGTTAGGGCCGAATCAGGTTTACCCTGGTCCAGCCCCTAGGTATACTGCTATAGGCTGCTGGGGGACATCTTAGGATACACTGAGCTCCTCTCTCCTCTTCTCCAACTCCTTCTGTATGAATTAATTCCTCCTGTGCCGACGTGAGGTCTCGAGACAGAGGACGACGTATGTGTACAGATTGTAAAGCCCTTCAGCATCAATACAATCACCTCTACATCACTATTACAAAACAGGGTCTGCTTTCTTTAGAGATTATTCATATGCAAAAATGATGTGCAATATTCAAGTGTGAAATGAATTGCATATTTAGTCCAGTTATAGGTTGTGTCGTTTCCTCTCCTGCTGGTCTCAATGCAAAGGGAGGATGGACATGGAGGCGATTAACTGCTGGATCAAGACTTCACGAGACGTGTATAGACGTCACATCAATCCCGGCAAAATACTTCGATACCCAATGCTATAAATACCCCTGCACCTGCTGTATAACGGTAACCCACCCGGGGCTAGCGTGGGTTGCCCGTCACGTACGAACAGCCAGCGAAAACGCGGATCACGACTCGGTTCAGGGGGGGTAGAAAAAGGATACTTGCTGGACGGATCTCTGCGTGGACGTGTCCGGCGACTGGGACTCTTTCAGCAGCTGTAAAATCTGTTGCAGTCCCTGCTCGTCTGGCTTCCACTCACACTCCATCTTGCTGTCGCCGCTGCTGCGGATAAAGACACAACATGTTAGCTAACCTAACATACGCGCACACTCACATGGAGGATTTGTCTTCCGACGTCTCTGTGGCCGCCCCGGCTCGCGCGAACAAGACACGAGCGCGTTCCCGTGAGGCGTTTTCTGTCACGTAAACTCGCTTTAGGTGTATCGAAATGCGTTTACCCCGGGGTCTTGTGTCGGCCGACCGTTGGTTGGTCTTTCCGTTGAAATGTCGACCGTCCGTCTGGCTTCTCAGACGCGGGCCTCTTACAGCGGTCACATCCGTTTTCGCAACAAGCTAGGAAGGAAAAAAAAGAAGAAGAAGAAGAAAAGCTGCGGGCAGACGGAGCAGACTGGCGACGCGCAGAGCCGTATATAGAAAGAGTCGCGTCAACGGAAGTTCACAAAAAAAGAACCTCCTGATTGTCACGTGACTCGATTAAATAGCTCCAGGAAGTACTTGGCGGCCAATTTGAATGTTAAGTTATTTGTAGAAAACGGTTCAAATAAAGACACGGAACTGCGTTTTTGTTGATGCATTTATTTGCAATATCCATATAAAAAAGGAAGGACATGTGACGGCTGTGTGTATGACAACAACAACAGCGAATTTATAATATATGTAATGTTTTTTCTTCCTTTCCTTCACTGCATCTCTACGTTTTTCGAGAAAGTTCCACACCAAGCACGTTTACATCGATTATATTATTTACATTATTTTAACATAGAAAGTGGCCTTGGCAGGGATGCAAAAATCATCATCTTTACTATTTGTGTTGCCATTTGTAATGTCGATGAGAATATGTCTCCTAATCTTCTGGTCATCCAGTGTGTGTAAAATACTGTAATATCCTTTGCATATTATCCAACCCTCCTTATTATTGTGAGGACTTTAATTGTTCAGTTATTTTGAATCCACAACCTGCGTCGACCTCTAGTGGTCAGGGCTTGTAATTACATTCGGCTATAACAACACAGGAGCTTAAATTCATGAGTTTAACGTAACACACAAAGAAAATCGTTCTACCTTAAACACCGCAAACTATACAAGGACTCTAGGAATGCTGGTAAAAGAATCAGAGGAATGCAATGCTGTTTTTGTTGGGATGGTTGGAATGAAAACCTGCATGCTGTGTGCTCCCGGTGACACACAGATGTCTTCATGTGCTGTTTTCATTGAGCATGTGCTGTAATTAAAATGACATGTAGATATTATTTTCTCAGCCAGAATGTTAAACCGCTGATACAGAATGAGCCAATCTTAAAAACCGGAAGTACAATTAATGACTGAATCACGTTTGATCCCAGTGACATGTGAGCAATTTCTTAAATGCACTATACGTCAACGTGTAATTTACATCTTTGTCAAAAATGATCTTTTTTGGTGGTATTGATCTCCAACAATATGATCAGTAGTATGTCACCATTACTCACGGGAACTTTTTCATGATGTATTTCCGGCTGCTGCCAGTTGTTATTGGACAAGACGAAGGCCACGATGAGGAGGCCGAGGGGATTTCTGAACTTTGCCTCCACTGGCAGTGAGTTGTAAGGTTTCCCGCTGCTTCCATGACTGCAGCGGATGGAGAAATTAGGTTAACATGTTAAGTTTCCCACATGATTCATGTTTTGAATATTGTGATGCATAGTGCAACGACTCCTGTGTGGTGCTTATGACCATGTGAATGTAGGATTGTGTCAATGTGGGATTCTGGCTGTTTTCCTGCTGGGCCAAAAAGAAGAGACTGTGGCGCCATCTGCTGGTGATCTGAGGACTTACAGGGAGAAGAAGAGCAGTTGCTCGTTCATGTCTCTGACGCAGGAGGTCAGACTGAGGATCAAGATGGCTTTACCCATCCAGACGGCGGAGAGATGCAAGAGATTCAAGATCCAAGTTTTTATTTGTGCCTAAAATAACAGTCCAAACACATTGGAAATCTAGTGCAGGGCTCTCAGAGTCAACAGTTTAGAAATAACACTGCAATAAGAAAGAAGAAATTAAAAGAAATGAATACACTATATATAAGGTGGTGGTAATATGTACAAGAACCAGAAAGGTGCTAATATGTACAGTTTTAAATTGCACCAGAATCCAGGTGAGCTTCTTCCAACAGGACAGCCAGGTGAACAACACACACACACACACACACACACACACACACACACACACACACACACACACACACACACACACACACACACACACACACATATTTGAGGAATACATTATGCAAACAGTGCATGTATTAACAGTTCTGCGATCTTCTGCTTTTCTTTTTAAATCGGCGAACGATGACACGATCTTCTCGTTTTAGTTTTAAATTGAGAGTACGATGTTATTTTTTTAACTTACAGGTTGCACTCAAACTATTGAGCTGATGCGCTCAGGTGAAGAATTTCATGAGTTTTCTTGGTATTGTGATGTCTTATTAAATACCTCCGAGCTCAGTCGTCCGCAGAGAAAAATAATTTCAGCTGAGACGACCATGAGGAAGGATTTTTATTTCATTAAACCAAATTAGATCAACCGCTGGAACTCATTTCGGGATGTGTTTGAGTGCAATATGTTTAAACAATGTGAAGTAGTGACGGACCGCATTATATTGGGTATATCGGGCCCACCCCAAACAACACAGTGGCTTCCTCCTCTCATTCTCCCGATGAGCTCCCTCCACATGACCACATGTGAGGTTTGGCGAGTGGGTGGACCGGTTATATCAAGAGCTTTTCCTTTTGGGCTCAGCTGCTCCTGAATTTAGATTGTGTTGGTGTGACTTGGCTGGTTTTAGACGTCCCAGCCGTGGCGCTCAAAGCCCGGCAAAACAAATTCTGTGGACTATCTCGATCAATATCTCCACATCTTCACATTCATCACACCAAAACAATTGAGATTGCACCATGGGTGTTTTTATATTGAGGGTTGAATTGTCCCCTTTAAGGGCCACTATATTGTTACGGTCAGCGGGATAGCAAAAACATTATTAATTTCCCCTCCTAGATATTGTTGTATAATCAATAGCTAAAGGCCCAGTTTCAGTCCCCCTCATTTATATCACCAAAGGCAGAATAACTATTTGAAACCCTTTCAACCAAAATGAAACACCACGACCTTCACGACGCCTGTGGATAGTTTTATCGAGGTGTATCGAATCTGTACATACCGAGTGTAAACATACCGGAGTGCTGTAAAAACAACAACAACAACAACTCATCAGTGCAGTAACTTACCATTGCCATGCAGGACCAGCAGCCCAGCCACCATGAAGCGTCCCAGGAGGAGCCACCGGGTGGAGCTCACAGCCAGCCGGCGGAGCACGAAGCCACCCAGAAGAGCACAGGAGACATAATGGCATGAGTATAAAGTGAATACCACTGAAAGGTAAATATAGAACTATCAAAATCTAAATGACTGAAGAAAAACTTGTTTCTTAGTGAAATCCACTTTCTTTTTTATTTTTACTTTTTCATTTCCTTCATTATTAAAATTCTTCATACCCTCTGCTATTTTATTTTATTGTATTGTATATTTGTAATGTAAACATGTTTGCTGCTGCTTCATGTAATTTCCCCCTGGGGATGAATACAGTGAAATCCAATCTAATCTAAAATACATAGATGATATTATTGGATTAATTTGTTTGCAACTATATATGATGAGCAGTTTAGTCTCCAACTACAGGATCCGATCTTACGGTGACAATTCTGGGCTAACTGGGTCCATTAAAACACATTTTGTTTTTAAAGTATTTCATGCGGCCTTTAATGGAAAGTTTAACAATAATGAATAATGCTCCACAGTTGGGAAAAATAAAAGTTGATTTCAGAAAATACGTGAATATTGTAATGTCCTCAATTACAGACTAAAATGACTTGAATGGAGATTTAAGTGGAGATCAAATGCATTATAATTGAATACTTTAATTAGTTATTTATTAGTTATTAAAAATACTTATTATTATTCCACCACTTCTACACGGATTTTTTTATTTATTTATTACTTTTGAAACTAGCGTTTAAAAAACGAACTGTTCATGAGCCTGTGTGCCTCCCACTCCTCCTGTTCTTTTACTCTCTCTGTACCTTGAGATGTTCCCTCCCATTCCATAACCACAACCATCAAATCTCCCGTTGTTCCGCATTTCGTCTCTCGTCCACTGAGACGCGACAGATCGTCTGGTGGTGAATACGTCTGGTGGTTTCGGGGGAGGAATGGTTTCAGTGGAAACTATTACACAAGAAATCAGCTTTCATAACATAACTCACTTTTCCCTTGGTCATGACTCATGTAGATTACACACAGCCTCCGGCTCTGAGTATGTATCACAAAGCAGCCTCACTGTAACATTAAAGTATGTGTAAGACATCTTTATGGATGTACAGTATATCGTTAAGATGAGTGGTAAAGTGATATTGTTAATGTTGTTATTCATCTCAAAGCGACGTTCGGTTGGCTTTTCTCCTAATCTGACAGATGACATAGTTTAATAAACTTGTGAGGCACCACACGCGTGACATCGCTTCCTCTCATGGGATCACATGCATTGTTTTTGTCAGGTTTTATGAATTCATGTTCCCTTTTAAAACCAGCATGTGGGCGAGAGAGAGCATATGTCATCTAATAGAGCTCAGACCTCCAGCTGGAATACAGCCTCCGGAGATCTGCACCCGGACAGACGATCACATCACGGAGGGCCGGTCACGCCGGAATCACCGCGAAATTTCATTTGACCTCGTCGTGACAAAAGGAAAGGCGGGAGGCGCCGAGAGATTTATTGAAATCCATGAAACGTTCAACGTGCAGTCGGATCAACGACTTTATTTAGACCTGCGTGGGACGGCCACACAATGCTCTCCTCGACTTGGGCACCGGCGCGTGAACAAAAGGCGGTTTGTCCGACGCGTCGTAGAGCGGGAAAAGTAGCCGGGCCGCTCGGCGCCATGTTGTGCACCATTTAGTTTGGAGCCAACGCCGTCGGACAGGAAGCTCCAGGGCCTTCTTCTCCGTGAGGAACACGCGGACGTTCCTCTGATCTGTGGTTGCTCATGTGCCGTGCCGTGTCCAGGATGTTTCCCATTGTGTGACTGCTGGACATATCGCACTTATACATCGTATAAAAACAACACCCCCAGAATCATCTGAATGCTTTAATATTTAGAATAGTTTTGCTTTAAATTTTTCATATTTCTTTTCATTCTTATTTTTACTCTAATCAACCAATTTATATATACATATATATATATATATATATGTATATATATGTATATATTTCTACATATACAGTATATATATAAATACATAAATATTAAAGAAATATATATACATACACATATATATATATGATTATATATAAATATATATATATTTCTACATATACAGTATATATATAAATAAATATTAAATAAATATATACATACACATATATATGATTATATATAAATATATATGTGTATATATATATATATATTTCTACATATACAGTATATATATAAATAAATAAATATTAAATAAATATATATACATACACATATATATATGATTATATATAAATATATATGTGTATATATATATATATATATATGTCCCATTAACATGAATCATGCAGAGGCGTAGGAAAGTTAAATAGTTCCCTTCTAAACTGCTGTTTTTAGCAAAACGTTACCCAACAGTAAACACTACATTTGTTGGGGAATATTTTTAGTTGCGGATTAATTAATGAACACATTTGGGTTTCTCATGAGAATTGCTGGTATTGATGTATGTGGGATCGGCTCAAAATAAAATACAGTGCCTATGCTCATTGTAACAAAGATAGAGGTTGTACATAGTTTTAATTATAACAATGGAGCTCTATGGTCACAGACAATACTTACTTGTTGGATCAAGTCAACGTTGGTGTTGGGTGTTCAATGGGATTCATATAACAAATATATCTTTTACAATGAAGTGTGATACGGCAGTGGTACGATGGGAGGACACGCATTACGACTGTCCTCGTGAACATCATAGGCTACAAAGAAAGGATGCTTTTCCTCGTGAAAGTGCTAGAAAGTCTCCTCTTCCTAATGAACCGCGCCGTGTGCGATAGAGCCGAGCCCTTATCGGCTGCACGGTTTGCATAATTCAAAGTGAGATGAGGACGCTGCAGTAGAAGATAACGGCGTTACTGTCGCCTGCTTGCCGCCTCCCCGGCGCTCATTCTCAGCACTATGAGTCCGCCGTGGCTGCTGCTCGTGTCCCTGCTGACCTCTGACCCGAGTCCCCCCGGAGACGGGAACCAGGCCTTGGATCACCACCGTTGGAGTTTATGCAGAGAACCGCTTCAGGTGACTCCTCGAGGACTGGAGATACTTCAGACGTGTATCCGGAGAAAGTGTGTGTGTGTCGGTATGCAGTACGGACTGAGGACCGCCTCCTTTCACTGGACACACACGGCCCATGGTGATAGGAATCCTATCCCAGCTCTGGTATGCTCATTTCAGTATTGTTGTGACTCAAAAAACAGCTATAATGCTTCTTTATTTCAGAATTGGATCAAAAAAATGGCCTTTTCACTATATACCCTGTTGATAGACTGAATTATAATTACAACGACTGCATTACTCATCCTCTGCGAGGGCATTATTAATTTGTTCCCATTTTCTCTGCTGCTCCCAGCCGTGTGCATGAATTATCAGCATAGCAGGTGGGATTGTCAAGCGTCCTCACAATTACACCAGCTAGAAGCAAGAAGCTGATCATCGCACAAACAAACTAGAATGGGCACTCGGTAGAGCGCATACCTTCGCATATCACAAGATTGGGCATTGAATTATGAACATGTTGGCATTAGTTGCATGCCAATTGGATAGAAATTGGTAAAAAGAAGATGTTGACTTTTCCATGACCTTGACCTTTGACCCGATTGATCCCAAAATGGTCCCCGGACAATAACCAATCATCCCACCAAATGTCATGCAATTCAAGAAGATGTTGACCTTTTCATGACCTTTGACCCGATCGATCCCAAAATCTAATAAAATGGTCCCCGGATAATAACCAATCATCCCACCAAATTTCATGCAATTCAAGAAGATGTTGACCTTTTCATGACCTTGACCTTGACCTTTGACCCGATCGATCCCAAAATCTAATCAAATGGTCCCCGGATAATAACCAATCATCCCACCAAATTTCATGCGATTCGGTTTAAAACGTTTTGTGTTATGCGAGGAACACGCATACAAATAAATAAATAAATACACGGCGATCAAAACATAACCTTCCGCATTTTCAATGCGAAGGTAATAACATCCGGACGTGTTGCGGCGCGACAAAAGGAATATGTGACATGCAGCATGTTCTCGCACCTGTTCAGAATATTTATGGGCGAGCCGAGGAGACGCTGTGAAACTCCCTTTCCTCGAGCTTTAGGGCCGAAAGGACCTTGGAGAACTTATAAAGAGGAATATTAAGAATGAAAAGCAGATCGTAAATCTCATGGTTCGACAGACATGTGAAGGAGTAAAGCGACTAAAAGAGCAACTGCAACAGTTGCAGAAATGTGAATAACTCCCTCGGAGATTTCCCTCCCATTAAACCCTTGATATCAATGAGTGCCGCATGGTCGGCGGCGTGTGCAGTTGAGTGGTGTGCCAAAGGGAACCCGCCCGCCATTAAAGTGGAAAGTTTCACGCGTGGAGAGACGCATTAAAGCACTAAAAAAAAAGAAACATTAAAAGTTTAGAAATGTCACTTTAGTCCGCCGCCATGTCCTGATGCATCTTTGAGCTAAACGCTAACGTCGGCGCGCTGACACGATAACAATGCAGGCTTCACGTTCACCATTGAGTTCGCTCAACAAGAATCTCTTGTCTCGGTTATTCCAAAAGTCGTGAATGTATTCATGAGAGTCTCTGAAATAAATCTGGTTAAACACTTAAAAACTGTCAGGCTGATACAGATTCCAACACAAGTGGATTCAGCTAAGATGAAGCTACACCTACATTTATATTCTTGGATATGAGTTTCTCTGGTATTGTCTTGTGTTTCATGTGTTATGTATGGTCATGTATATATTAATTTAAATTGTTTACATTGTCAAAGTATTTTGACAAATTTGTAATTTGTGAGAATGGGCTATACAAAATAAACTGAATTTAATTTAATTTAATTGTCACCCCTGACAGCTCAATCCAATTCAGTTTATTTTACATAGCCCAGTATCACAAATAAGAATTTGCCTTAGTGGGTTTTAAGATCTGTACACATACGACATCCCTGACCTTTGACCTCACATCAGATCAGGAAAAATTCCCAAGAAATAGAAGTAATAACTTTCCCAGGGAAAAAAGGGAAGAAACCTCCAGGAGAGCAATACAGTTCAGCGAGGCATATTAACATTTGCTAACTAGAACGGGCACTCGGTAGAGCGCATACCTTCGCATATCACGAGATTGGGCATTGAATTATGAACATTTTGGCATTTGTTGCATGCCAATTGGATACAAATTGACCGCGTTATGATAAAAATAAGATGTTGACCTTTTCACGACCTTGACCTTGACCTTTGACCCGATCGATCCCAAAATCTAATCAAATGGTCCCCGGATAATAACCAATCATCCCACCAAATGTCATGCGATTCGGTTTAATACTTTTTGACTTATGCGAATAACACGCACGCAAACAAATACACGGCGATCAAAACATTACCTTCCGCATTTTCAATGCGAAGGTAATAAGCATTAAACATAAAAGAGCAGCTGAGGCTGAACGTCATTACCTTTACAGATATTTGGTCCTAAACCAGAGTGTTGGAGGAGCTCACATGTTTTGACCTGATGATGGCGCCAGATGAAAAGCTCATCGCGCTGTTTTTTACGACCCGTCGGTCTGCACCGAACGACATGATCCTCCCCGGAGTCACGGCTGCAGGCGCGGACGAAAAGAAAAGTTCTCATGAATGAAGTAGTGTGCTCTAAATGGCATTTTAAAAAAATTATCTCACGGCTCATGCATTTGACCGGGAGGCAGCTTTATAACCAACTCTGTCTCCCTCTGCTTTTCACTCCAGGTTGTTTCTGGGTAAGGAGATCTCGTATTTCTGCTGAGGTCAGACTCACCAGCGGCGCTGCATGTCATTAGCGGAAGCAGCCACATCGCCATGGATGTAGCAGAAGGTCGCCCTGATTCATGGACGCTGCGTCGTCACGCGGCCGCCGCCTCGGGCCGCCGTTTTCCGGCCTCCCGACTGGAGGAATCCAAGAGCCGGACGCCCCGACGCCATTTTTCAAACGCAGAAATTGCTGAGGAAGAGAAACCGCGTCCCGCTGTTTTAAAGCGGGCGGAACGAGATCGGCAATGAACGTCCGGAAAACGTCCAAAGAGCGATCGGCGCGAGCGCGAAGGAGGCGAAAAGAGAGCGAGCGGCGACGGCGGCCGAGGGACATTAAAGTTCACATGAAGGACGCCGGAAAAAAAAGCCGTCGTCCGTCAGCGGGACGTTTCCCGAGCTGCTGCTCGGCGCTCTGGCAGCTCTCCGATGGAAACCTCAAGCGCTTCATCGCAGTTAGAGATACGGAGAAGTTCAGCGATGAAGAGAAATGAGCATTTCAACTTGAACTTGTTGCTGATAAGAACTCAGGAGCAACATCCTGTAAAAGCTGCATCGAGTGAGCCTGATGATGATGATGATGATGATGATGGATTTTATGTCGAGGGGCGACTCTCGCTGGCATCCAGAGAGAAGACAGGATCCATTCATCGGCCTCGGGCCAAGATAAAGGCTACTCAGAATGATAATGAAGTGGATTTCAATGAGCAGATAATCACACAAAGAGACGAGTGGCGACGCCAAGAGGGAGAAGGGGAACCAGAGCGATGGCAAACAAACACTCACGCAAACCAGAGAAGATTAGCATACCTCCTCGGGGCGGACTTTACACATAAGACGGCTAATAACGACGACGTAGAGACCAAACAAGTGCTCACTGAGTCGGGAGGAGGAGTCTTAATCGTGTTATTCCTTCCAGACGCAGACAGGGAGACGCACTCATGCCCGTCATGGTGTCTGAACGCAGACGCTCGGTGGGAAACAGTAACAACACCCATTGAGTGGCAGTTTGACCCCCCACCCATGCGGAAAGTTATAAAAGAGATCTTTATTTTCGAACCAGAGAGCTTGGAAGAAAGCCTGTTTTCATGAGAAATGCACGCGGCGGATAGAAGTGAGAGAGTAGCGGAGAGGAGAGCTGAAGCGACGACAGCGTCCGCGTATACTGAGGATGGGCTCGAGGGAACGGCTAAAACGGAGAGTGATAATAGCGTGCCTGGTGAAAATATGGGCATAAATCACACTAAAGAGGAGGAAAATGTGACATCAGACGAATCGGTCGTATCTTCGCCGCCCTCACTCAAGGTGAGGGAGAGGGAAACGGCAAAAACGGCGGAGACAGCTCAAGTAAACAAAGAGATCAAAGAGAAAACATCAAGAAGGGAAGTCTTGGCTCAAGGCGGCCCACGCAAAGAGGACAGCCTGCCGAGCACAGAGACACCAGAGCAGGCCAGATTCATCAAATGGACAACTGGGAGTGGAGAAGTTCCTGTTGGGAAGTCCTTCTGGGGCCTCAGGATGAGAGAGGACGTCCCGGAAGAGACGAGCGGCCCTCGAGAAGAGACCGGAGCCAGAGCTTTGACCAACGGGCCGGAGACAGACGGGAAAGTCGTCCAACGTGATTCAGAAATGAACTCGGTTACGGACACGCGGCCAAAAGTGAGTCACGTTGCACAACCGCAAACATACACATGAAAAGCACCGGTTGGTCATCTGGCACCAGCGTGGTGCGCGATAACGGATCGCCCTCCCACATCTGTCCGTTATGTAATCGTAATGTGTGTCGAGATGAATGTTTACTTTCCATCGCAAACAAAGTCTACCGACGGGTAGTAAGTAAGTTGAACCTCAACCTGCTGACAACCGATTAGCTTAGTTTAGCACAAAGAGAGGAAACACAGTTCCCAAATTACCATTTTATATCTTAATTGTTTAATCTCCATGAAAAACAAGGTGTAGGAATGTCTCGGTCAGACACAGTGACTTCCTGCAACCAATAAAAGCAATTTTCTTGAAAGCGAATTAATGTATTTTCAAAATGTCGAGCTTTTGATTTAAGGAAGATAAAGTGAGATATAAAAAAACAGAAGGAAAATTAGTTTTTTAATTTCACAGAAATGTGCGAAATACAATGCAGAGATGAATCTGACGGGAATTTAAAGTGATAATGCTGCAAGGATGAGAAAACAATGTAATAATGCACAAAGGCAGATTATTTGAAATAACTTTTTTGATACCCAATAAATGATCCAAGAGAGAAAACAAATGCTGCATTGCAAATAAAAGGGCCACAATATATATATATATATATATTGTATTTTATTTATAAATTTATTTCTATATATATATTAGGGCTGTCAGCGTTAACGCGTTAATCTATGCGATTAATTTGGCCGCGATTAACGCACTAAAATATTTTAACGCAATTAACGCAACTTTGTTTACTTCCGGTGTCGTTGAAGTTGTTGCACTCCTCTGAGTGTCAAACCGCGGCAGTCCGCCTCCTTCCTCCCGTCTGCTCCTCGATATTCACAGAGAAGCAGAGGGCGACGTGTCGGTGACGCGGGGCCGAAGGTGCAGGTGACTTTTTTCTTTGCTCCGCTCGATGCGCGCGCAGACGCGCCGGCATGGAGCTCAGCGGCGCTGGACGGAGAGCCGAGACGTGTGAACGACACGTGGAGACAGAATGACATGCTGCTGTAGAGACGATCAATAACAGACGTTTTGTTTAATAAAAGAACAAAGACGTCTTTAAGGAAAGAACCTTACATTACTTCTGCTGTAATCTGGCGCTATAGAGAACATTACAGGGGGGCGGGGCCTCACCCTGATAGAATGGTGGGGGAAACACTGGGATGTGTCACATGCAAAAGCCTTTAAAAGGTGAATTTAAATTTTTTGTAAAATCGAGAACATGAGCCCAGCCTCCAGAGGGTTAACATGACATATTTGTCAGTTTACTAAGGCCACTTGTTCTGCTGCTGTTCAATGTTAAAGATGACAGGACCAATGGGGTTTTCTAATCTGGATGTTTCACTGAAGAAACAATTTATCATCCACGATATTAAATACCTCGCTGGCACTTTATATGTAGGAGCCTCTTTGAAAACACAGCTCTGTGTGAAGTTTTGTCCTTAAAAAAGAATACAATTAAACAAGTGTCTAAAATACACGCTGTCTGAAGTGATTACTCGTTCATTGAGAAAATGTAGTCTATAGAAGAAAAAAAGTTGTAATCGCGATTAATGAATTTCAAAATGTGCGATTAATTAGTACTTTTTTATATACATATATATATATATATATATGTGCATGGGGGGGGAATCTAAAATGAAGAAATAAAGAAATAATAAAAATTAAATATATATTTTATTTATTATTTTTTTCATAATATATATACGATAAAAGTATTTGCATTTTTTTTTTAAAGTTAAAAAACAGTGTTCAGCCTCAGTTGTTGCTTACTCAGTGGAGCCCGTACTGCTCTCGAGAGGCTTCTTTAAACCCTCGGCTCGCACTCGACCTGCAATTACACCACATGCGCTGTAGGGGCCAATCTGCCCCCTGGAGGCCAATGTCGCCGCTGCACGCTCCCTATAGCCATGCTCGCAGGTAGGGCTCGGGCTCCGATGCCGTTGCCTGAGCCCTGGATGCCTCCCGTGGGTATGTACAGGCCCTCCTGAGCAGCGACAAACTGACACCCTGGCTGAACTACGATATGACAATGTGTTCCAGGGCTATTTATAGTACTGCAATCAATCACCATTCTCAGTCAAGGTGCAAATATTAAAAAAAATGTTTTGTTTGTGTTGATGTGTGTGATATATTACGGCGATATATATATACGGTCACTTCGCAGAAACCGTCCGCACATTTCCCAATGCTTTAGTTTGAAAGTTATTTGCTTTTTGATGTGGCTGAGTTGGCTACCCCGGAGCATTGTGGGTAATGGTAAGGTCCACTCGGATTAGGGCTTTGTACCGAAGTACTGTTACGATGATTTGGACCTTTTTTGGTGTTACTTTAATTCCACCTGTACTGCAGCAGTGAAGAGAAATGAGTTGCAGTGCCGTTTCCAGCCACACCGACACGCCGTCGGACCGGTAGCTTCTGAAACGGCCGTGAACACCAACTGAAAATCCGCCATCTTGGATCCACGCGCCGCAGCTCCTCGCTGCCAAAGGACCTGATTACACATCGCTGTCTGTTCAATGCACGATGTATTGTAACGTCTCGGACGTTATGGCACTGATGACACGGAGACGGGACGACGTTATTAATCCTCACTTTATTGGGCATCCACCAACACAGACGCGTGCTCCTAAACTTAGCAGCTCGAACGTCAACAACAACGCTTCCCGTCAACCACCCTTAACTTCCGTTTTCCGACAGGTTAACCCCGCCTCCCCTCTACTCCGCCAATCATAGGCACGCCCCCTCGACCAGCACGCACGGTGCCACACTGTGATTGACAGCCACTTCACAGGGTCGCTACAGTATTATCATTTTTTATTAGACATTATGATATATAATAATTCATATATTATATGTCACCCAATGTTTATGTAGTATACTGTTATTAGATATTAGATATAGTATATATAATACATATATTATTACATATATATATATATAGATATATTTTTTTAATGTATATATGTTAGGGCTGTCAGCGTTAACGCGTTAATCTATGCGATTAATTTGGCCGCGATTAACGCAACTTTGTTTACTTCCGGTGTGCGTTGAAGTTGTTGCACTCCTCTGAGTGTCAAACCGCGGCAGTCCGCTTTTTTCTTTGCTCCGCTCGATGCGCGCGCAGACGCGCCGGCATGGAGCTCTGCGGCGCGCGGGACGGAGAGCCGAGACGAGTGAACGACACGTGGAGACAGAATGACATGCAGCCTTTAAAAGGTGAATTTAATTTTTTGTACAATCGAGAACATGAGCCCAGACTCCAGAGGGTTA
The DNA here is from genome assembly GCF_029220125.1 of Pseudoliparis swirei. Classification (NCBI taxonomy): domain Eukaryota; kingdom Metazoa; phylum Chordata; class Actinopteri; order Perciformes; family Liparidae; genus Pseudoliparis; species Pseudoliparis swirei. Next base: position 18,538,890 of record NC_079402.1, on the reverse strand, counting down.
ACATTACATGTTTGTCAGTTTACCAAGGCCACTTGTTCTGCTGTTGTTGAATGTTAAAGATGACAGGATCAATGGGGTCTCAAATACACCTTTGTGGATGTTTCACTGAAGAAGCAATTTATCATCCACGATATTAAATACCTCGCTGGCACTTTATAGGTAGGAGCCTCTTTGAAAACACAGCTCTGTGTGAAGTTTTGTCTTTAAAAAAGAATACAATTAAACGAGTGTCTAAAATACACGCTGTCTGAAGTGATTACTCGTTCATTTAGAAGATTTAGTCTTTAGAAGAAAAAATAACTTTTAATCGCGATTAATGAATTTCAAAATGTGCGATTAATTAGTTAATTTTTTTAATCGATTGACAGCCCTAATATATATATATATATATATATATATATAATGCTGCATTGCAAATAAAAGGGCCACAATATATATATATACAGTATATAAATATATAAATAAAATACAAAATATATATATATATATATATTGTGGCCCTTTTATGTGCAATGCAGCATTATATATATATATATATATATATGACATTAGTAAAAAATCCTCATTTACTCATTGAAAAAGTGAATGCAGATGAAATAAATTCTCCTCCACAGCCGGCGCTCTGCAGAGGTTTGACACATCGCACTGTCGCCGGGCGGAGACGCTGTGCGGAGAGAGCTGCAGCAATGGGATCCAAGAGGTCTTCCACGGATGCACTCGAGTACACAGGGGAGTGGGAGGAGGAGGAGAAGGAGCACATCAGATGCCAGAAGGACAGCCTCCTCAATCACGACCAGCGCGATCATTTCTATTATCTTGATGGAGTGATGAGAAGGGTGAGGAGTAATCTGTACCCCTTTTACAGGAGACGCAGGTAACACAGAGAACAGGGTCTTCAGGGCGAGAAGCAGAGGAGGCTCTCGGGAACGCGTCCTCGGTTACATCCCACGTCTTTCCTCTGGGAAATAAATCCAGTCACTTCAAATCATCAGGCGCTGAAGATGATTAAATATAAACACAACAAACTATTGGAGGCCCAACAAAGAAACAACGTATTCAAGCACCGACGATGCAGAGGTCTCATTTTTACCAGCTGAATATGAAATGCAATATTTCTGATTGGAGGCGAGTCGGCCATGCTGGAATGTCAAGGAGGAAACACACTTCCTGCCTGGGCTGTATGAGTTCATGTAGTATTTATGGAACAGATAATGACCCTTCTGACCAGGGAGAATACTGAATTCGGTCCGAGGAATCAGAACATATGTACAAGAGAAGTTATATGCCAGAGCTTGATTTTATATTAATGTTTAATACTTTGATCTGAACAACCCCGGCAGGCGATAATATTAATTCAATGTAATAAAATGTACTATGTGTTATATAATTCAATGTAACTCGACATGAAAACATCAATTCAAAGACGCTCATCTGTACAAAACATTTATTTGAAATTGACATAAAAACAGCTTTGACTTATTTGCATAATTTATATCTGAAATCCATGACAAGCAAACAATAACTGAGGGAGAAATGGCTTAACGGCAACGCTGGACAGAACGCTTTTCATTTGAGTTCATTGAACAGTTTAGGATTTGGCAAGAAGATACGCTAAAGTAAAAACAGGGACATTATTTTTTTGTTGAAAAAAGGACATACACGTGACGGCGCCACGGAGCGAACAAAACATGCATGCTGCTACTTCAAAGGCCGAGAGGAATCTTCAAAAGAAACAAGAGAACTGTTTTAAAAAAAGGAGTTAAAAAGGGAGAATGTTCATGGAGAGAGGGAGCGGGGTGTTTGGGATCCCTAGAAATTGATGCCGGCTGTATTTTCATTGTCTGTCAACAGATGGCAGTGCCAGCACTGTAGCGTCGCTCTTCAGCAATAATATATATCTCTGTAACTCTTTCCTTTATACATGCTGCAGGGGAAAAAGAGGGAAAAATCTAGTTTACAAAACGTCACAACCTCGACTGTAATAACTTCACGCTGCACTATCTTCATGTTGGTTTGTTAATAGAGCTGCATACACACACACACACACACACATTGTGTGGCTTCAGTGCTCTCTGGACCTTCCTATGTACACGTGACAGACTGAGGGAAATACATTTATGCTTCTTTTTTTTGTCTTTCTTGAATAAAAAATATTTACCCCCCCCCAAAGAAAGAAAAGAAAGCGTCCTTCATCTTGTCCGAGTCCGACCGAAGACGGTCGGACTCAGCGGGTCAGTTCTCGTTTTTTACTCTCCGACCCCGATCCGAGCATCGCGAAGGCCTCCCCGCCTCCCGAGAGGAAGATGGCGGCGCATTGACGCACTGCCGGGGTGGACCGGAGGGCTCCGCTCGGGGTCAGAGGTTAACGGAGAGAGAGAGAGAGCACTGCGGAGCGTCAACGGCACCCTTTGAAAAAAGTTGGACGTCAGTAATTTTTGTTTTCCAGAAGACGTGTTTGTTCGTTTGTTTGTTTGTTTTCTGAAAACGGCATAAATAGTGAATTATTATTCATTAATAATAAATATGTCGATAAATAAAAACGTCGTATGCGGAGCCACACGAGCAGACAACAGACAAAAGACCAACGTGACTTTGAATGTTCAAATATAAAATCGTTACGCTCCACGGACGCCGTGTCGCCCGGGTCGCTAAATAAAGTTTAGGTGATCAAATAACAACGCTTGCGATTAGTAAAGCTGCAATTTGACCGGCCGTGTTCTTCTGACCGTCGGTCAGGGAAGTGTTCACGAACTGGTTTCAGAGAAACCGAAAATCAATAAAACAACGGAAAAATATAGCATGATTTAAGTTTGAAATCCTACATGTGCCAGAGGTCAGTGCACCGTATGAGTGACACAGCTAATGCCACTCCTACAAACCAGTGTATATCCTTGTTTCCAGGTCGTGTGATCAGAGGACCAGATGCGTGACACACTCACACACAGAAACACACACACTCACTCACACACACGCCCAGAGAGGTTTTCAGTATTTGGACGCGTGTTGCTCCATTAGAGCGTAACACATGCGGCCGCGTCTGCCTGTGGAAGCGGAACAACTTCACGTTAATCTGCTCTCGTTTAAAAAAAAAAAAACATTGAAAAAAAAACACGTTTTTCATTGTCGGCGGCGTCGTTGCGGAACTCGACCGCGCGTCTCTGTCTTCATTTTTCGGTATTACGCCTTTTCGCATTCGGCGAGTAGTCAACATCTTCAGAGCTCTGATAAATACGGCTCGACTTTCCCCCTTTTTGTGTGTTTTTTTAATTTTTTTAAACTACTGGCTTTTTGAGTGCGTGGCTCGTCGGCCACAAAGAGGTAAGCCCGTTCGTGACGCGCGGCGTCCACACGCGGCACGTCCGCGTGCTTCCCACTGTTCTCGCATTAAGTTCTTTGTGTTTACTTCACTCCCCCCCCGCTGCCTCGGCTCTCAGGGCGCGTCCGCGTGCTTGTAGTAGCCCCTCAGCAGGGCGGCGGAGGCGATGCTCTCGGCCGAGCGCCGCTGGTCCATGCTCAGCAGCGCCTCCAGCAGGTCGTTGATGTCCGCCTTCAGTCCCTGCCGCTGCATCCAGTTCTTCAGCAGCTCGTACACTTTGTCGCCGGGGGCGCCGTTCTCCGCGATCCGAATGTGGTTGTCGCTGACCCCGATCATTCTGAAGAACTTGTTGTGGATCCGCACATCCAGGAACTCGTCGAACAAATCGAAGCTCTTCTTCAGGGACCTTTCTGACCCTTTAAAGATAGAGAGAGAGAGAACATGTAGATTGAGCACAAACTTTCCCCCGTTATCCCTCCGGGGATGCACACGTGAACATTTTGATCCACGATCAAACGCAATCTGTTAAGCCGTGTCCTCTTTAATTCAGCATAAGAAAGAAAAAAAAACGAACGCCAAAGAGGAGGCCGCGCTCCTCCGGAAGGCTCGGTCGGTCGCCTGACTGTCATGAGGTCGTTAATCCATCAAGCAGATGATGTGAGAGTCCCTCTCTGCGTACAGCTGCCGGCTCAAATCAAGTGGCAATAACAAATGTTGAGAGCAATCAGAATTCTCACCTTGGAGAGGCACCAAGCGATGCTGCAGAGGGTCGTCCTGCAACACAGAATACAAATGTAAGCCCGGGGGGGGGGTCACGACTCGTAAATGAAACGCCGATGATTTAAAAAACGCCTGCAGTTGCCCGCACCATGTCTGCGGGCGGCAGCCGGAGGGCGGCGGGGCTCTGCTGCGGGGTGTTCGGGGGGTTATCGGAGGAGGACGCGGTGGGCGTGGCCGACAGGCTGGTCTGAGAAGAGCTGGTGGTGTTGGGCAAGCTGTCTCCGAGACCCCGGTCCTCGTCTTCCAGGGGAGGGGAGGCCTTGGTCAAGCCGGTCTCCTGCAGCAGGGGGCGGGACTCCGGGCGGGACTCCTCGCCCTCCAGACCGGCGTTCTGATTATTCTGTCTCTCCTCCGCCGTGTCGCCGCTCTCGTCCTGACCACAAGAGAAAGGAGGACGGTGACGCATTCTGAACCTGCGACACGGCCATAACTAATATTACGAAGACGGTTCAAAAAAAATTTTAAGCAGTAACTTACGATAGGAATCTTCACAATTTCACTGGCCTCACACTGGCTCCTTGAACCTGTTCATAAGCAGACAAACGGCATGAGGAATACATACTTCCATAAGAAAAACAGCAATGCAAACTAGAATGGGCACTCGGTAGAGCGCATACCTTCGCATATCACAAGATTGGGCATTGAATTATGAACATTTTGGCATTAGTTGCATGGCAATTGATTAAAAATTGACCGTGCTATGGTAAAAAGAAGATTTTGACCTTTCCATGACCTTTGACCCGATTGATCCCAAAATCTAATCAAATGGTCCCCGGATAATAAAGAATCATCCCACCAAATTTCATGCGATTCGGTTTAAAACTTTTTTTGTTATGCGAGGAACACGCATACAAATAAATAAATAAATACACGGCGATCAAAACATAACCTTCCGCATATTTCAATGCGAAGGTAAAGATGCACTCCACGTCAACTCACATGGGATTTCACATGAGCGCCGCTTGAAGATGAACCACCACCACAGAGCCAGACTGGCGAGGAAGGCGAGGATGATGATGGTGAGGGAAATGCAGATGGGTGAAACTGGAAAAAGAAAATAAAAATGGGTGAAATGTGATGGATCAATTAGGAGAGAAGTCACCAGCAACGCGAGGCCGAACGGCTTTTGCGTGAAACAGCGGGGTTTACCGATGTCCGCCGGGGAAGTCGGGGTCGGCGTGGGGAGAGCCGTGGTGGTTTCCGTCGGGGACAGATCCCGCTTGCGACACTTCGTGTTCGAAAACGGGGTGCAGCTCTTCACCTCCTCCTCCCCGGATTTACACCTTTTGTGGAACAGAAAAATGTATCTGCGTTAATAGAAGAACTGAATGATAATTGCATAACCGTTGGAGCTTCAAGCTGGTTCTCAAGACCAAGGAACTTTACCCAGACACTAGAAACCTTTTGAGGACCTCAATGCGCTTCTATTGCGGGTCAAAGGGTCCAGAGATCTGGTCTGGAGGTAGAACTTCATCTAAATTCTGTGCAGCAGTAAATGCCGTGGTACAAGGTTCATTCATTATTGTGTATACTTGTTCCCCTCTTTCTTTCGTGGCGTGAGCACTATTTGATGTTTGTTGTTCTTTGCGTCTTGTACACTGTACCTGGATATCATGTGTACCGAGACATACAACAACAACAAAATGTACACAGAAAGTGACTGTATAAAAATACTTATTGTGGCGTTTTTGAAAACTAAATAAAAAAAGTGAGGAAAAAAAAGTTGATGTACTCAGCGTGTCCGATAAAACCGTGTGGAACACTGAGTGAGTTTACCCCTGCACATTGTCTTCAGTTCTTTGAAAAGTTGTCGAGGAACTAAAAATGACCAGGAACGTCTCGGTGGAGACTCGAGAGTCCTTTTGTTTGTTTTCCGCCACGCCGAGGCTGAACTGGAACGAGGCGAGCATGAAGCCACGAGCAAAGCCGTCGGAGATGGAAACACCAACAATGCGACAAGTGGACGCTTGAGAATTAACCCTTCGTGCTAAAATGACAATTAAAACTGGAAGACGTTGATATGTAGAAGTGGAAGCGATTTCAGGAAGGAAGCAGATGACAAAATGTCTAAATATAGTCACTTGCACCTTTGGCTTTTGGTTTGCTGTTTGTTTTGTTTGCTGTTTGCACTCTTGACCATATCTACACTGCATTTTTTTATTTACGGTATCCTGCTTCTTTGCACTCTCTGGTCAGATGTAAAACGACATTTCGTTGCCCCGGTGCCTTCAATAAAGTTTCATTTTGAATCCGAATCTGATGACACTTACTTGGCACAGCGTTTGCAGACTTCGCAGGCCTGGTCCGGGATGCAGAAGGTACCCGGTTGGCACTGGCAACTGGTGTCTGTCGTCGTGGTGCAGGGTGCAGTTTGGATCTCGTCTGAGGAGAGGGAAGTTACGAGGAGAGATGAACTCGTGGCGGGGGGGGGGGGGAGTTTGTTTGAGATACGTGGTCAAAAATAACGAGGGACTCGAATCCAGCCAAGTTAAAAGAGATGAACTCTCCACACATGTAGTGTCGAGACGATCCAGTGGCGTTTCAGCCAGTGAAACAGAGAGTCTTGAAGATAAGCGGTGCAGCTTTCACCCGGTGATCCAACTTTGGACTCGTAATGAACTCGTGACCGCTGGCATCCATGAATTGAGAGAGTACAAGAAGGACTTCTCCGGTAATTCGTTGGCGCTTGCCAATTATGGCGTATTTTTTTCTTAGAAAGATAGGAGGGAGATAATTGTGTTTCCAAGTTTGCCTCCCTCTTAGATAGAATTTGGCTCATTTTAACAGGATAATGAGCGTGGAGAATCTGGCATGGCTCATTTATTAAATTGAGACGTGAATAGACCGTAGCCCCGGCCTTTGAGATGAGATCAGAATGAACGACGAACCAGCGGTCCACCTCCACGGGATGACCTTTCACACAAGCGCCGCGTGCATGCTCGCCAATTAAGGATCGGCGAGCACACTTAATGTCAAGTTATCTTCTTCCACACCACTGTTCCTCACATTTCCTTCAGACAATTCGTCTCATTTATTGAAGCAAATTATGACGGCAAATAAATCGTGTAAATAACCCCTTAAAAGGTTTATTGTTTTGTGTTGATTGCCTTATTTTGTATCTGCTTTATTGGTTTTGATGTATGCCTTTTTATATTGTATTGTTTTAATGATTATCTTCGCATTGAAAATGCGGAAGGTTATGTTTTGATCGCCGTGTATTTATTTATTTATTTGTATGCGTGTTATTCGCAAAACTCAAAAAGTATTGAACCGAATCGCATGAAATTTGGTGGGATTATTGGTTATTATCCGGGGACCATTTGATTAGATTTTGGGATCAATCGGGTCAAAGGTCAAGGTCATGGAAAGGTCAACATCTCTTTTTTTTTTACCATAGCACGATACATTTTTGTCCAATTGGCATGCAACTAATGCCAAAATGTTCATAATTCAATGCCCAATCTTGTGATATGCGAAGGTATGCGCTCTACCGAGTGCCCATTCTAGTTTTGTATATGTTTTAATCTACTTCCGCTTTGAGCTAAATTAGACTTTTGTTTTGAAATGTTAAAAGGAAGCGCACCTTTATTTTATGTTAATATACAAACTTGACGGTACGGCTAAATGTTACGGACGGATGCGCATTTGATATAAAGTTTTCATAGTTTTAATGGACCCGTATGAGGCTAATGCTCTTACGGTGGTGACAAGGAGGTATTAATTCAAGAGTTTCGGTTCATGTTTATACAACGAAAGAAAGGAAATAAAGAAGTTCACCAGCAGTAAAGTCACGCCGATTGATATACGGGGATCCGTTACAAATAGAAAGACAGAGACATTAAGAGCGAAGATATTCATCCGTAAGGCGAATTTATGACCCGATTCCCTCGTCACGAGACTTCTGTTCAGTCAAGTACAACGTGTCCCGAGGTACAAAGTCCACAATTAGTCACCACTCGTGTCGCCTTCGTGAGGGAAATCCTCAGCGGTGCTCCGTTTATGAGCCGAGGACGTGTGTGTGTGTGTATTCCACGAGGTGAATGTCTCTCTCCGTGTGTGTGAGGTATAGATTACAATAAAGTGTAAAGATGTCAGCAAGATGAAAGACTTGTAATAAAAGACTCGGGGAGTCTGTCTTCTCTCAGTCGACCTTAAATCCTCGATGTGACCATCATTGGGATGATCACAGTCGCCGAGGTGTTGCCGGGTAGAACGGGCCGGCGGATAGCACAGCTGTGACTTAAGCTATGCTATGCAGGACTATATATGGAACGAGCTGACGGCTCGCAGCAACTCCTTGGATTGTAGGAGCATAAACACGCGTCGAGAGCAGGCGCTTCGTCACCAGGCTCATGTATGGGTTCACAAGTGGGCTTGATGGAGTTTCTACGCATGACACAGGATCAGTTATAATCCTCTTCTTTCTCCGATGTATTTTGAATATTGATGTCTGGGTGTCACAAACCGTTTCACAGCCAGGATCTAAACAGATATTTACCTTCGCATTGAAAATGCGGAAGGTTATGTTTTGATCGCCGTGTATTTATTTATTTATTACCTTCGCATTGAAAATGCGGAAGGTTATGTTTTGATCGCCGTGTATTTATTTATTTATGTATTTATTACCTTCGCATTGAAAATGCGGAAGGTTATGTTTTGATCGCCGTGTATTTATTTATTTATTTATATATTTATTTATTTGTATGCGTGTTATTCGCATCACAAAAAAAGTTTTAAACCGAATCGCATGAAATTTGGTGGGATGATTGGTTATTATCCGGGGACCATTTGATTAGATTTTGGAATCGATTGGGTCAAAGGTCTAGGTCATGAAAAGGTCAACATCTTCTTGGATCGCATGGAATTTGGTGGGATGATTGGTTATTATCCGGGGACCATTTGATTAGATTTTGGGATCAATCGGGTCAAAGGTCAAGGTCATGGATAGGTCAACATCTTCTTTTACCATAGCGCGGTCAATTATTATCCAATTGGCATGCAACTAATGCCAAAATGCCCAATCTTGTGATATGCAAAGGTATGCGCTCTACCGAGTGCCCATTCTAGTTATGTATGTTGTGATCAAAGCGAGAAACTAGTCACAGAAGTTAAATTTCCAACAAGGAAGAAACCCTTGGTGTGGTCTGTGACTCTCTCTCCCTCAGCGACAGTAACGCTCTCCTCTGTGGTGGATGGCCGGCCCCAGAGGGAGAGAACACACTGCGGCTGTGTGTGAAGCGGTGAGCGGCGCCTCAGGTCCTCTGACACGAGTCTGTCAGTCGCTCCAGAGTGCAGGAGGAAAACCTTTTGGAGAGCCGGCTTTTAGCTTGTGTGTCCTTCTGCCTGAGGACCTGAGAGCAGCTGGAGGAGGTTCATTTTTCCTGTTTACCTCAACTTAAAATCTAGCTATTCGGCCAGGCCTTTGATTGTGAATGATAATAGACATTATATACTGTTATTATTCACTTTTTTTTTGTTGTAACTTTTTTTTTGGGATTATTTTTCTTATTTTATTCACCTTTTTAAATTTCATGTTGTTTTACTAATGTGACTATTATTTCGGCTTTTAAATCAAAGCTGTTAAATTGTTCACGTTTTTTGGTCATTTTTTTGGTCTTTTTCTGTTGTACTATACACATAAAAAAAAAATGTTTTAAAGGTACTTCTGACATCCGAGAGGCATTGCTATTGACATGACCGTATCATAGCGTGTGCTGTTGTGTGTATTGGTTCATATCTCTTGTATGTTTTGTGAGCCGGATCACATCTGCACTCGCTGCATGTAAACATGACACAAAGACACAAAGACACAAAGAGTGTATCAGAGCAGTCCTTAACGGGTTCCCCTGCCAAGCTTCTGGGACAATGGAGTAGTTTGTTTTAATTCACATGTTATACAACAATCAACATGTAACGGCAATTTTCCAACACAAAACTATTTCCTTTGGGATGTTGTTTTGTTCTTTTTCGTCAGACGGACTGTAAAAAATAGGTTAAAAAAAACATTTTTAAAACTAACGGGAGATTTCTCTTATTGATCCTTTTTATTGAAAAAGAGAAGAAAAAAGTCCTGATTGTAAACTTTCAACAAAGAGTTAAACAGTCGACCAAAGCGGACTCTGCTCGGCTCTCTGACTGCACACTTTAGTTAATTCCATCAGATATTCTGGAGGCATTTTTATTTATTCGGATGCAATGTGAAAAATACTATTATTATTATTTGTAACCCTATTTGCCCGGTCCTGGTCCTGCCCAATGTGAACAATGGATTTTCTGTGTACTCGCGGTCTACTCTAAGTAGTTTACGACGTTAACCTAATATAAATCATACCTCGTAGGTATGAAAACAAACGCCCTCCTCAACATTAACAATACGGAGACAACATGCAAAACGACGGCTTAAACTTCGAGAACGCAAAGTTCCAACTAGCACAATAAATAATTCATTAAATCAGCTGCAGCCTCGACAATAGAAGATTCTTCCTAAAACAGCAGCAGTGCGGTGGACCGGGGTCCAAACAGCAAGGGCCACTTATTCCAGGTGTAATTCACATTTCCTTTGCCGTGTCCCCGTTAATTATCACGTGGTCGTAAATAAAGTTCAAACCGGAGCAGAAAGACACAAAGCTCCGTCTTCTAAAGCGCGATGAATGAGCACAAAGCGCGTTCCGTGTAACTCTAGCCTCTTTTCTGCAGCTCCGGCCTTTCACGGGACACAAAGACGCCCGGCGTGGGACACAATGAGACACGGCCACACCCAGTTCAGCCAGGTAGGAGAGAGACACACAAGCGGCTCCCCAGAGACGGCCGGCGCGCTCACATTCGGCCCCAGCGGAAAAAACAAAACCGCGGGGACACGCCCCCGCGACTCTGTGTGGAACATCACAAGATCACATTTTCTGTGGAGTGGATCTGAAAGGCGGGGGGGCGGGGCCTCAGACAAAAAGGTATTAGCTTTCCCCAAACAATACATCTTTGACACACCGGATTTCAGAAGACTCCACTTTGGAGATAAAGGGAAAGTGGCGCTACTTTAATTCTTTTTTTTTCTTTTTTCTCATTTTCAGTGTTTTTATAAACATTTGTCAAAGAATATTTCCTTGTACGAGCTGAGCTGTACTTCCTGGAGTTATTTAAAGAAAACACTTGTTTACAGGGCAGAGGCCCGAGACAGTCACCTATTTATCTTTCACATGAATGGATGGAAAATACTTGATTAAATTGATTAATCGACTGGTCGATTCATTAGAAAGCTTCAGAATTTGAATAGCAGCTTCGCCCTGAAGTCATTCATTTTTACACATAAATGCTTCCAAATGTAATTCAGATTTTCTTTCAGAAGTTTGTTTTTACTATTAGCAGACACTCCATAGATCTAAACTATTTGTTTTTATTTATTTAACCAGGAAAAGCCTCGTTGAGATTTAAAAAATCTCCTTTACAAGAGTGTCCTGGCTAAGAAAGCAGCACATTACACAAAGTCTCAGACAATACAACATGAAACAGTGACAGACAATCTAAAAATAAATAAAAGATAATTTTTTTTATTTTTATATCACAGCATGAATGAAACCAAAACTAAGACTATGATTAATGTTGCATGTTAATATGGTGAAATGGGAGGTTAAAAAAAGCCTGGTGGTCTGACTGGCCGAATAGAAGCCATTGTTAAGTTGTTCACCCAAATCTTAGCCAATGTAATTTTAATTAACAAGACAAATCATGACTGCTTCCCCCTGACTCGGGGGTGCGGGGCCCTGGTTACCTGAGCGGCAGTGCGTGCACGGCAGACAGCGGTTCATCCCGTTGGAGTGCTCCGTGTAGGTCTGTCCGTGCTCGCAGGGCAGACAGGTGCCTTGCTCCTGGTCTCGGTCGCATCCCTTCTGCACAAAGGTCCCTGCAAACAACAACATGAATACATTCATGAAGGCAGCCGGCTTCTTTGACGCGACGACAGAGTTCCTTGTAGAACGAGGACGCTGTGGCAGGACGTACCACACTGCAAACCGACGGGGGGTGGCAGCCAAGTAGAGGAGGTCGGTTTGATTTGACAAATACGCAGATGTTTGGGACTTTGGAGGTTTTATGTGTTACCCGAGGCGACAGGTTTCCCAGAGGTTAACGTCCACATTTCATGGCGACTAGAGGAACGAACCGATTCGCTGAAGTGCAACACCCAACCCCTCTGGTCCGTTGCCCCGCTAATGGTTTGCGTACTGGGAATAAAACCACTTGATTCTCGTGTGATTTCGGTGCAGAATGGAAAACATGCAACAGAGGACACCGGCATCTTTGGTTGAGCTCTGGGTATCCGGTAAATAGTGTGTAAGTACACTACCGTTCAAAAGTTTGGGGTCATCCAGACAATTTCGTGTCTTCCATGAAAACTCACTTTTATGTATCAAATGAATTGAAAATTGAATATAAAATATAGTCAAGACATTGACAAGGTTAGAAATAATGATTAATATTTGAAGTATTAATTTTGTTCTTCAAACTTCAAGCTCAAAGGAAGGCCAGTTGTATAGCTTATATCACCAGCATAACTGTTTTCAGCTGTGCTAACATAATTGCACAAGGGTTTTCTAATCAGACATTAGTCTTCTAAGGCGATTAGCAAACACAATGTACCATTAGAACACTGGAGTGATAGTTGATGGAAATGGGCCTCTATACACCTATGGAGATATTTCATTAGAAACCAGACACTTCCACCTAGAATAGTCATTTACCACATTAACAATGTAGAGTGTGTATTTTTGATTAATGTTATCTTTATTGAAAAAACAGTGCTTTTCTTTGAAAAATAAAGACATTTCTAAGTGACCCCAAACTTTTGAACGGTAGTGTACGTCTGGTTACATAAAAGACACAAACAGCACAATAAGAGTAACCTTACGGTATCAATTATTTGGTCATTCGACGTGGGGGGCATGTGTTTTTAGGAATACAAATGTAGTCTACCAAGTGAACGGGAACCAGATTGGATCAAATACAAGCGCTTCTTGGAATTCAGAATGGCAAACGACATAATTAAATCAGCGAAGCAAATACATGCAGCGGCTGTGTGTCGGCGTAATGTGTTCTGGGCGAAAGGAAAGAAGGTTAACGGACTCAAATTCTTTATATAATATATATAAATACAGCGGTTTTTTCTTCTTTTTCCTACGACTTGGAGCAGTTGGCCTCCTGCTCCTGGCCATCAGGCTTTATTTCCAGACAATGCAGAGAGTTCTGCGTGGGTTCCCCTTACCGGCCTCGCAGTTGAGGCAGCAGAGCTCCTGGTGGAGGTACTGCTCATTCTCCACACACGTCCTGTGCCGCCGCAGGGTGAGGTTCTTGTGTTCGTCGCCGGCCCACTGAGACGCCGGAGGGTCGGCCGCGTGACACACCAGCCCGACGAGGAGCGCCGCCGCCACCAACAGCTGCATCGTCGAGGTCAGGGCGTGGAGAGAGAGAAGAGGGGGCAGAAGAGGAAACGCGTTGCATTAGTTTTACATACAGACTCGCCCACTCAAAGCAATTACGCGAAGAGGAGAGTCTCTCTTCGTCGGGAACCTTGTGCGAGCAATCTACGACTTAATTTGAACCATCTGATCTGAACATCGGCCGTGGGAAAGCAATTACGGGAGCCGGAGCGGGCAAAGCTACCCCATGTGTGTGTGTGTGTGTGCGGCGCACGGAGCTACACGCTAACGTAGCGTGACCAGATTTGAGTTTGTGAAAAAGAGGACACTTCCGGCGTTTCTCAATTCAAAGAACACAAGTACAGACTTGTGTTCTTTTGGAGTCCGGACTCCGGAGTCTGGTCTTGGGAGTCCAGACTCCGGAGGACGGTCTTTCTGCGATTGGAACAGCAGCTGACTTGATGACGTCACCACATCAGCTGTTCTTGCTCCTGGGTTTACTCTAATTATTCACTGTAAATTATGTTTTACAGTCAAATAAACAAAACATCCTAAAATGACATTCCGTGACTCAACAACAGTGGTATTTATAAAAAGTCAACTGTCAGTAGTTTATTTTCTCCTCCGCTACTGTTTCCGGTTGCTGGTGAAATGCATTCTGGGATATATGCTGGCCAGAGTACGCACAGGTCTCCTCTGATGCATCCTCCGGAAAGTGGGAGGATCAAGTCACATCCGGGCATTTTGACCGTGCTTTGCGAGAAGCGGATTTTGAATTGGAACATGTCCTCGGGCTGAGACTGATGACGTTTCACGAGTCACGAGGACACAAGTAGAGGAAAGTACGCACAAGTACGCATATTGAGAAAAGCCGTTTGTCCCGGGGTAGTAGTAGTGTATAGCATGCCGCACAAACAACAATGCAACTAGTGGAGGCGGCGAGGTGCTCAGTGTTGCCAGATTGGAGATGTGAAGTATCGTACCAAAGGCTCAAAATGGTCGTATTTGGAGGATAATTATCGTGTATCTGGCAACCCTGAGATCGGTCGACCGATGACTGTTCTCTCGACAGTCGGAGCTCGCGCAAGAAGGTGGAACGTAAGGGAGATACCATTTCCAAAACTTGTAAGGGCGTAATAACTAGTTTGCGAAAGACCCAGAGAAACACAAATATCCGACGAAGCAAAATCCCGGACGTTTTTGGAATCCCTGCCGGACGCTTTTTTTTTCCCGGTCTCAAAAAGAGGACATGAGGACGTCTGGTCGCCCACGCTAACGACATGCGGCGCAACGGGCGACCAAACTTCATGACTCCGTGATCTGGTTCTCTAGTCGGAGCGGTGTGAAAGGAAGAGTTTCGTGGAACAGAGAAAGGGTCTGATGAGGTATCTCGGTCCGGAGACCCATTCATGTGGCGGATAATAACAGGGCTGGTCCAGGTGGGGTACCCGAAGAAGAATACAGCCGATCGCTTTAGTGTGGCCCCCAGGCGCTGGTGTTTATTCACACGCTTTTCACCATGTCAATGTGAGAAGGCCCCATTCACTGGCAAACAACACACTTTAGTGCCTCGACTTCAAATGACCCACATTCTTAAACCCCCGGCCCTTTGAATGCCGCGACATGCGACACCGCCGTCCAGCGCCCCCCAAACGCAACGCGACACCTCCTGGGTAAAATGAGAGGCCTAGATCTGGAGGTTTTTTTGTTGTTTTTTTTGTCTCTCCCCTCTCCACCTCGAACCTCCACCTCCACCTCCACCCAGACCAGGAGAGAAAGGAGGAACAGGTTAGGGGTGGAGAGGGGCCAGGTTGAGAAGTGGGGGTCGATTCAAAGAGAGATATTGTAGACGGCAAGTTGGAGGTTGAGATGAGGTTGGGACGCTCTGCTGGGAATACAAATTTTAAAAAAGACAGTGTGGGAGAATGAGGGGAATAAAGAATGATAAACAGAGGTGGAGAAAGAGGATCAGGCTGGAGCTGTGAATGACTCCTGACGTTCGACTTGGCTCTCTGGAGGGCCGCCATGCCTTGTTGTTCAAAAGAACTTTCCCCCCTCTCTCTCTCTCTCTCTCTGCCTTTCCCCTTCTTCCTCTCCCTCTGCTCACGTCAGACTTTCCAAAGACGCTGGGAGGCAGACGGCCGGCAGAGCAGTCACAATCACACCATTTAGATCTATCCAAACATTCTCTGGGAGGGGGAGACACTAGAGAGAAGGAAGAGGGGAGGGGAGGAAGATAAAATGAGAAGGGGGGGGGGCGGAGGGGGGGACTTGCATGACACAGGGTGAGTCTTTAGACTTGACCACACTGTGTGTAGGACTGCATGGTTGGGGGGGATGCAGGGACGTGGACTTGGGGAAAGAGTATAAGTAGAAGGCCGGGAGCAAAAAGGAAAGACAGACAGCTGAGGAAAGAGGCACTAGGAGGTAATCCTACACGTCTGCAAAGCTCCAGTCGAACGTGACATCGAACTAAATTACCAGAAGTGTCTTCATCCTGAGAAATCACATGGCCGACCTGACAGCAGAGATGCACGGACGGCATGGAGATGACCTCACTTCCAGTCTTTGTTCGGTCCCGGGCCTGTGATTCAAAAACACTCCCAGCGGTGCAGCTGCCCCCAACAGCTGAAGGTTCGCCACACACAAGATCCAGTTGCATTTTTCTTTTTTACAGAAGAGAAGCAGAGCTTCATCGCTTTCATCATCGATGAATCGTTTGGTTTCTAAAACGAAGCGGGGAAAAGATTTTTTTTTTAAAATCACGATTGCCCAGAGCTCAAGAACCGCATCTGTTCAGCTTTTATTTTGAAATGGAGGTTCAAGGAGTCTGAGGGCAACCTCGCTGTGTGGTATTTTCTTTGAACGCGGCCTGCTGGCAGACAAGGAGAAGGAACGCGTGTCCGCGGCGGCTGCTGAACCACTGAGCCAAACGCGGTGTTTAAATAAAACACGTCGGGCGGCCACAGCGCGGCTCGGTTTTACCGCCGCAACCGAGCGAGAAGGAGCGAGAGGGACTGGAGTGACCGTAACCTCAGCGTCGCAAAGCCCTCCAAACCCACAATCCCTGGAAAACCTTGGCTGAAGGGCTCGAGTCCACTTCACACGGCCCTCTCCATCGAGTGGGGCTCGGCTGCAGATTACTGGGTTTAAACAATCTCCCGCCGTGGAGCTTTCCCGGCCCCCGTGCGTGTCGGTTAGTGCGTCGCTCGTGCGGATGCAAGTTAAACTAGAACGGGCACTCGGTAGAGCGCATACCTTCGCATATCACAAGATTGGGCATTGAATTATGAACATGTTGGCATTAGTTGCATGCCAATTGGATACAAATTGACCGCGCTATTGTAAAAAGAAGATTTTGACCTTTTCATGACATTGACCTTGACCTTTGACCCAATCGATCCCAAAATCTGATCAAATGGTCCCCGGATAATAACCAATCATCCCACCAAATTTCATTCGATTCGGTTTAATACATTTGTAGTTATGCGAGTAACACGCATACAAATAAATACACGGCGATCAAAACATAACCTTCTGCATTTTCAATGCAAAGGTAACTAATGAAAAGCGCCAATAAACTAACTAACTCCAATAAAATAACGACGGGCGCCTCTGTTTACCCGACAACAGTTCGCTTTCCTCTTCGCTTCCTCTCCGAACACCCGGGGTTCTTCCAAATTGCCTTGGCACAAACGCAACGCATGTACACTGAGACCCAATGACAGGACCTCCTTTCAGCTGACTCGTGTTATCAATGGGCCTTTTAGAGGGGCCCATAACTCCAGAACCCTGAGGCCATTGCAGGGAGCTCCATTATTTAAAAAAAGAAGAAAGATGGGCAGAAACTGAAAAAGGGGAGGTGCTTTCTTTCATATGTGATGGATGATTTAAATCACATCCAACTAATAAAGGACCGACATGATGCTCTTCATTATTCTCCTGCGAGCCGACGGAGACTCCCGCTTTTCTCGTCAGGCAATTATTTCCTTTAAATCAATTTGACATTTTTGGGATCGTTACGATATTGCGCCGTCAGATACCATGACGGAGAATATTAGATTTAAGATTTTTTTCCGGGAAGGATGTGAAACTAGAAATACACACAGAATTGTAATCGCGTTTGACTTTTTCTGGGATTACTCGTGCAGAGTGCATTGCAAACCCATTTAAAAGTTGTCCCTTTGTGTTCCATGCAATCCATGAAATCCACGTCTTGAGTGGAGGCCAAACTGCACGCCGAATTGTGTATCCGACGACAACTTAATCAGTTCATCGGATCATAGACGGCTAGGAGCTCCATTAAGTTGACGAACACCGATTATCAGTCATTGCTGCTTTATTACAACCGACGATATTCAAGGACACGATGACGGACCGGAGGATGGAAAACAAACATGCTTTTTTTCCCCTCCGCGGTTCATTTGCAACGCTCCTCAAAATGAACCCGGCGTTGCCTCGAACCTCTTTGTGAGACACCCCGGCCTCCCACAGCCACAGGAAGGAGAAACATCCACCGCGCCTCATAACAAGAGGAGGCGACACCGTCGGCGTCACAGCTGCCGCCCGGTGAAATCCTCCGCCATCATCCGGTGTCTTTGTCAACTCACAACGAGAGAGTCCGATTTCTATCGAAGCAAAGATTAGTTTAGTTTAGTTTAGTTTATTTCGATCGGCAAAATATACAAAAATCAAAATTCAACAAAAGAAGAAAGTGGCTGACCGAAAGGGTCAAGGCTGAAGCTATCAAGCTTATAAATGTCCTAACCTATGATTTCACGAAAAAACTTATTTCAAAGAACCATATACACATAGATGGAAAACATCTTTCGCAATTTTTGCTTGGGAAAAAAGAAAGAAATAGAAGATGATGATTACCTTCGCATTGAAAATGCGGAAGGTTATGTTTTGATCGGCGTGTATTTATTTATTTATTTGTATGCGTGTTATTCGCGTAACAAAAAAAGTTTTAAACCGAATCGCATGAAATTTGGTGGGATGATTGGTTATTATCCGATGACCATTTGATTAGATTTTGGGATCAATCGGGTCAAAGGTCAAGGTCATGAAAAGGTCAACATCTTCTTTTTACCATAGCGCGGTCAACTTTTATCCAATTGGCATGCAACTAATGCCAAAATGTTCATAATTCAATGCCCAATCTTGTGATATGCGAAGGTATGCGCTCTACCGAGTGCCCATTCTAGTTTGGTTGTGTGTTGTGTTGCAGTAAAGTACTGAGAGGTATTATGGTATCTGCCAGAAACTAACCTTCATTGCCAATCGCGTGTAGTCTAATTGAATTAGTAGTATTTATATTTACACTGGCAAGTAGTAAAAAACATAAAAACAGCTACAAATCAAAACACAACCGAATCACTGCCCTGTAGCGTAAGTCTTCTATTCGTGCATCAGTGAAATCTATTGTCCAATATTAGTTTGGAGTTGTTTTTGTGTTTTCTTTGTAACTTAAATCAAATTTCCCCAACATTTAAACTCTAAATTAACCAACAATCGCCAACTTCTGCGCTTATGTTCAGTTCAAATCCCTCCAGGCTGACCTTGACAGCACAGGGAACGCTCTCTGCCTCGCGGATAAGGGGCCTGGCGTGCCGCAGAGGGGTGACCATGCACGACACCGACGCGTCCCGTCTCAGACGAAGAAGACGGGCGCGACAGAAGACCCGACGCCGAAACCCCAAAGTCCAGCCGAGCTACATTCGTCATTATCGGGCCGAACGACGGAAAACCAAGAGAATCACTCCCGTGTGTCAAGTTTGAAGCAGATAAGACAAGAAGGCTGCACGCACACACACACACACACGCACACGCACACGCACACACACGGTTTATGTTTGGGAGCGTGTGAATAGCGGCGGCCCCCTCCTCTCAGGGAGCACAGGAAGCTCGAGACAATACGGAGGCTTCATGCAGGGTTCAAGCTCCAAACTGTTCCCTCCATGAGCCTCAGAGCCCCGGCACCCGATCGGACCCGCAACACATCCGCTCGGCTGGGTATTTATAACTGGGGGGGGAGGGGGGGGCTGCAGCTCCACGACACAAATTCTTGAGTTTCCTCAGGGAGGTACGCCTCGCTTTAATAAGACGCGGCGTGTGACGGTGTGTGTGTCGCAAGAAGGTTGGGCGACGTTCACCTTTGAATCAGAGAAGAAGGGGGAAAAAAAAGGGTGGGGGGGGGGGTGTGGACAATCTGCGACGGCGGTCTGCAACCACACGTGACGCTGACCACATCAGTGTTGCCAGGTCCGCGGTTTTCCCGCGGAATTGGGCTACTTTTGAAGTGTTGCCGCGGGTTGAATTTGTTGTCCGCTGGTTCGGGTAGACCTATTTTGCATGCAAATTACATGAATATCTTTCAATAAAAATCCATATTTAAAATGAAATAATTTATTTATACCCAAATCCTACCAAACTGACTCCAGATCAGCTTTTGTCACACAGACCTGGCAACCCTGGACCACATGAACAGAGCATCTATTATTGTTTTGCCGACTGAAAGAGAGAGTGCTGATTGGAGGAGGGTAGGGCTGCAACAACGAATCGATAAAATCGATAAAAATCGATTATTAAAATAGTTGGCAACGAATTTCATTATCGATTCGTTGTGTCGCGCGATTATTACGGCACTCAATAAGTCACGGAGTATAAACAAAGTTGAGTTGAGAGCAAAGCTGTGCAGGAGAAACCAGAGCGGAGAGAGAGCACAGGCGGAACGCTGCGTTGTGAGAGCCAATCAGCGCTGAGCTGCTCCTCTGTGGATGAATCTAATTGGCTGCTGCTGCTCACGTGGCGCTGGATGCGGAAGTCCTTCACGTAGTCCGAGACATTCACGGAGCTAAGTGCGCCTCCGGGTGACGTTATGAACCCAGACACCAGGGCGCTACATGTCACGACGTCTGTGGCATTTCCATAAGAGTATAACGTCGAAAACATGGTTATTTATTCAGTGGCGTATGGCGGAAAATATTTTTCCACGAAGAAAGGCAACGGAGATAAGCCCCGCCCCTCACCGTATGAGGCGTTTAACCCATAAATAGCCAACTCAGGAGAGTAAAGCGCTGTCAGTCTGTTTGTGACAGGGTTCATCACCATGGTAACCAGTGAACAGGTCCATCACCATGGTGACCAGTGGGTCTCCAGGACCTTTCCATGACTTTAAACCAAATTTCCATGATTAAACATTTTGTGAAAACTCTGTCTATACATGATAAAGTGAGAAGATGTAGTATTTAAACTAACAATGAGAATTCCAAAGCATATTGTATATATTCTGTGTAAATTTACATTTGAATATAACACATTTGCATTACTTTTCCAATTATTTTGGGATTTTATTTTTTTTAATTACTTTTCTAGGCCTGCTAATAGCCATTTAAAAATTCCATGACGTTTCCAGGTTTTCCATGACCGTACGGACCCTGTTTTGAATAAAGGGTTACAATTATTTTGTTTTTGTTTTTTTATCCGATTAATCGATTAATCGACAAAATAATCAACCGATTAATCGATTATCAAAATAATCGTTAGTTGCAGCCCTAGAGGAGGGGGGCCGGGGGGTTCAAACGGTCCTAAGCAGGTGCATTTGCGATCCAGTTTTCAAATTTATTTTTTCTCGCGTTTTTGAGGTCGGTGCGAGTTTTCTGACGGCCGGTAGCTCAACACACATCACAAGAGTTCACGCGTTCGCTCCGTCACACACACGGCGTGTTCTTCAGCCCTTTTCTGAGAAGCCGAGCGGCGACTCACAAGACAACACCAGGAGGGAGAGGATGACAAAAAAAAAGAAGAGCAAAGAGCGGATGACTAATGGAGTCGAGGAGGCGGGGGATCCATCACCTTGCTCCAGACAAACGCATTAGCTCCATTAAAGCTCGTCTTTGTGTCAGAGTGAGAGAGTCCATGAAGCGCCGGCAGTTAACGGCCCTCTTTGTAAACACATCGCAGCAAAAATGTAGAATATGCGGCGGCTGCAGCGGCTCGGAGAGGAACCTAAGTGACCGTCACCCGCTGGAATTTATGTTGGATTCATGTCTTTGTAAACAGAAGTCCATTCTAAACTGCAGACAACGGTTGAGTTTGTTCTGAGTCTTTCAACTTTTTGTCATAATCTGCCCATTCATCCAGGAGAGCGGGAAGTCAGAGGATGGAGCAGCTTTAAAGCACTCGGCTTTAGTGTTATGGTATGTTCACACACTCAAAATCAACAGATTAGTCGCCAACTTGTTTGAAAATCATTAGAAAACCTCAATATAATGAAATGAAAATGTGAATAATTGCCGTTTTATCTGTTTTCTATTCAGAATAAATTGAATGTTTTGGGGTTTTGGACTTTTGGTTGGCATAAAATAAGCAATTTAAAAAGTTCAACTTGGGTTTTTTGGAGAGCCATTCTTGACCAATCTTCTGACACTTAATTTCAACTAGTAATAGATTGATGGTTGTCTCGACAACGGGCCTAAAAATTGTTTTTAAATTAACTTCAAGTTGCTTATTTTGATCAACCAACAGTCACAAGCTCTAAGAAGTTCAGTTTAAAAGAAGAATATGTCCCAAAAAGCAGTAAATCCTCACAATGTAGAGGACCACAGGACACGGTACTCGTTTATCTTATGTTTGATTTACCCCGTTTCACTTTATTACTTGTTTATTACTTCAGGTGAGAACCTTGCATAAGCGCTTTGGGTTTCTTTTCTCACCTGCACTCATTTGTGTGTTTTAATAATGTGACATTTGTACTGTTTTTCTTTTATTGTGCGAATAAATAAATAAAAATAAAAGTTAGGACTCGAAAATCTTTGCGTAAAAAATTATCTGAACCATAAAATAATTTTGAAAATAGTTGATGATCAGTTGACTTGTGGCTGAACTGCCCACATGTATTAGCTTTTGTGACACGTAAAAGCATTTTAATGGAGATTTCCATCTGCTTCATAGAATCCTTTACTAAATCCACTCAGGCTGCAACTAAAAATAATCTATAGTCCATTATTGATTATTACAAGACACATATATATAGATTTAATATGTCTACTTAATGCCCAAAACATAGTTTCTCACCCAAATTGACATCTGAAAATAGCTACTTTCTCCAAACTTCAAAAGATATTCAGTTTAACAAAATGACATCAAACAAAGAACGGCAGCAAACCCTCACAGGGGAGCAGCTGCTCCCGCTTTTAGTTTGATTGAAAGTCATGAAAACCACTAGAGACGAGTTGTTGACTCTGTTCAGCTGGAGCAGCATAATGGGAGAGCAGCGTGTGAATAGACGGCTTTTCAACTACATACACACTTAACAAATACACATAGATAACGTGTGAATAAAGAAGAGAAAAAGGGGGCCAAGAAAAGCTCCGCCCCCTTCGGCAAACAGTGTCCATGACGAATAGAATATCCTCAAGGAAGTAGTAAACTCATGTGATTTGACCCGTCAGATGACTTCTGTACACATGGGAGGACTATGAGAGTATTTCACCTCAAAGTAGTTATACACCGTGTGTGTGTGTGAGATAAGGATTGAGTTATGTCTTTAAAAAAAAAAAACACACACACACATCAGACCGAAGCCGGTGAATCAGTGTGACACGCATTGGCTCCTCCCACAACGGTCTCCCCGCTGGACCGCTCTCGTGTCGGCGCTGACTTGCCTCCGTTGGTATGCAGGCCGCACCTGAGCACAGGTGGCACGCCCGGGGTGAGTCAGCGGGTCTTTTGATTAACTGGGGAGGGATTAACCTTGAAACGACGGGCTGTAAAAACAACGTCCACGGAAAACAATAGATCGGCCCACGTCCGCCAGGCCTCCCATCTAGGAAAGGATGAACACCTGGCTTTCAAACCCTCGGTCTCTGACAGCGAGTTGGTTGCACCGCGTTGCATCATTCAGTCAGTGCGTTTACATGCATTCGAATAACTGGCTTAGTCGGACTGAAATCGAATTATCTGTTTCATGTAAACACCTTTGTTCGACTATGTGCGGTCCGACTACGATCCGATTAACACCCCTGGATAACTCCATCCGATCCGGTTGATAATTCGACTATCGCGGCATGTAACGGTGAATTGGATTACGGCAGAGCGATGCGACCCGAGAAGTGTTAACAGGGGTGCTGAGCGATTAAATATATCTCTTGTTCTGCCTGTTTTGTGATATACATGCCTAAAAGGTGCCTAATATTTCTAGACTGAAATAATATCGGCATTATAATTGTTATAACTATGAGGATTTTTTTAGTTGCCTATTTTGTGGAGCCCCCTCAGGACTTGGTGCCCTACGCGCAGCGCGTAGTGCGCTATGGGAGCGGCGGCGCTGCAAACAACGCTATGGAGAACACAAGAGCCACACATTTCTGGACCGAAGAGCAGACAGAATTTATGCTTAATGTATTGAAGGAGTTGAACATACTAAAGTTCATGGTTCTTTCTCGAAATGTTGATGTTGTTGTTGGTTGTTGTTGGTAGTGGTGAAGAGGTCAAGCGGAAATGGCTGTATCGCCACGAGTTGTAATGAAAACAGCGCCACCTATCGTATCGGATATGACATGCTTTCAAAGGCCAATGATTCAAATTACTCACTGCCATGTATATTGGGATAATAGCAGATCCCCCAAAAGATAGCAGAGTCCGACTAAAGCAAGAATCGAATTATACCATCATGTAAACGCACTGAGTATCGCTCTAGACTGCCGCTGGGCCCCCCAGTGACACAGCTCGCCCCAGATGACCCTCCTGCCCCGTCACGGGGTATTTCCTGTGTGAACCAACACCCAGACCTTCATTAAGCCGTCGCAGATAGTGATCTCCGTCTCTGAAGTACATCCATGCCACTAACATCAGCATATCTGTGTATTCTCGACAGGAAGTTTACTGCACGGCCAGGCACGTCCACCCAGGCAATTTGAGGGGGTGTGTGGGTGTGTTTGGGAGAGGGTGAGGGGGGGGATTTAAAGAGTGGGGAATGGGAGTGATGGGGGGATGGGAGGGGGCGAGGGTGAAGTTTCCCCACGGTCCCTTAGCAACAAGGCATAGCTGTCCGGGCCTCCAGAATGTACTGCGGTTTACAGAAGAGATAAACATTGACTTCGCCACCCGGAGAAGTCAATCTGATTCCAGCGACGGGAAAACGGCTTCGAAAAACAGACGAGACGACGCGGGAGACTCCACGTCGAGGCCCACGGGCACGTCGGCAGATGTTACGTCCGCTTCGACGACTCAATCCGAAGCGGAGAGCCACACTGGGAGGGGGGTGACCGCTTCACGGCGTCTTGCGTGCAGTTTACTCACATCTCATTCGTCTGAAAAGGAAACCTGGAATGGATGGGCTCCAGTTTGCAATGAGCATGTACAGTATTTATAGTGTCGGGCCTTTGGTGCCGCACAGATGGAAAAAACAACAGCGGGGGAATGAAAAGACGTCTCTGTGAGGGCGAGGGGAGTGGAATAAACCTGAGTGGAAAACCGTTGAGGGGAGTGTGCGGCTTTAATTGACAAAACTGGCGATGTGAATTCTTGGCCTTTGTCCTCCGGGGTCGAACTAATTCACAGCTTCAGACTTGTTACTTAACCCCCCCCCACCCTCAAACCCCCAAGTTGAGGCTCAACACACAACTTGATTGAAAAAACTTGCCGGAGTAAAAGTCCACAGCCGGGGCACCGAGCTTATTAACAGTGCCTATAGGGCCCGCTACATCCGCTGTGACAGACCAGGAGCCACCATACCATGCCTGTCTGAACAATGTGACCACATGATGTCCGACACAGATGGCGGCCGTAAGGTTTTTGAGAGTGTGTGTGTGTGTGTTGGGGGGGGGGGGGGAGGAATGATACAAGCACATGTACTTCAAAACCACAAAACCAGTGAGCTCCGGATGTGCTTTCTTAAATAATACACACTTTTTAATCAAGCAACACCAAACAAAGAGTGTTGCTTCTTGTTGTGTGTGTGCGTGAGAGAGAGAGAGAGAGAGAGAGAGAGAGAGAGAGAGCGGACAATGAACAGGCTTGTTTAATCTTCTCCCAAGTTCACAGGCCGTGATTTTTGGTCCCATGTTAACAGCACAGCTTCCAAAAAAAATTATTAATAAATAAATAAATAGGGAGGCAATTTTTATCTGGTTTCGACGTCACGAGGAAGTCAGTATTTAATATATTTATGATTTATTAGACCTATTAGCCGACCATTAGAATGACCTGAATACTGTTCCTGTCCCGCTGAAGCGCCTCGAGCCCTCCACCAAAACAAGGAGCTCAGTCCGCATTAAAACACCATTATAAGCTCTTTAAAAACAATACTATCAAACACTGCCAGCCACGAGCAGGTATGAGAACGCACGCGAGGAAGAATTCAGGGTGTGTGTGTGCGTATGTGTGTGTGTGTGTGTGTGGGGTGGGGGGGTTATTGTCGTGTTTACTCACAGAAGGGTTCCCGACCACCGGATCGAAGTTCATCTTGGGAACTTCGAGATGAGAGGAAATTCCGGAGACTTCGCGCTCCGAGCCGAACCCGTTTTTAAGTCTCGGGGTAAACAAAAAAGTAAGAAGGAAACCAAAAGCAGGCGTACGCGTCCGGCTGTGAAAGTATCCGCCGGCCGGTTTCTCTCATGAGTTTTCTCGGTACCGACACCACGGTAGACGCGTTGTTTTCTCGTCCCCCTGTGAGAGAGACAGTCCGAGCGCC
The DNA here is from genome assembly GCF_029220125.1 of Pseudoliparis swirei. Taxonomy (NCBI): domain Eukaryota; kingdom Metazoa; phylum Chordata; class Actinopteri; order Perciformes; family Liparidae; genus Pseudoliparis; species Pseudoliparis swirei. Next base: position 18,512,690 of record NC_079402.1, on the reverse strand, counting down.
ACTGGAGAACTTTTTTGTGTGTGTGTGCATTGGGGCTGCGCGTGACGTCATAGCGACCCAGGAGCCAATCACAAGGCTTCAGACAGAATACTAATGAGGTGAAAGAAGGACTGATACTTCCATGACAATAACACCAGTGGTGGAATGTAACTAAGTATCTTACGATTACATTGGTACTGTACTCAAGTAGCATGAGTATTTTAATTTAATGTAACTTTATACTTCACCACAACATCTCAGAGGTAAAGGTTGTACTTTTTACTACATATACTTACTTTTATTAGGGTCACTTTTCAAGTTCAACTTTCTTCACACCCTTCCTGTCCAGTGTTGATTTTGATTTTGATTCTTCTTCTTCTTCTTCTTCTTCTTCTTCTTCTTCTTCTTCTTCTTCTTCTTCTTCTTCTTCTTCTTCTTCTTCTTCTTCTTCTAGCCAAATAAACTATTTATTGAGCTGGAAACGTTGCAAAGCCAGATGTGAGTACTTCTACTTTTCATACAAATACAAATTCTCCTGATAATACTTGTGTACTTTTTCTTCGTAAGTAAAGTTAAAGCAGGAATTTTACTTGTAGTGTAGTATTTTCTTAAAGTGTGGTATTGGGTACTGAGCAGTTCCTCTGCCGCTGCATACCTCAGTGAATAAATACTTTACTTAAGTAAAAGAAATAAAGTACGTGCACCAAAATATACTGACAGTACTCATTATCCAGAAGGGCCAATTTCAGAATAATATACTGTATATTTGATAGTTTGATAGATAATAGCATGAATGGTTCCATCATTTGTAAAATGTTGCAGCTGGACTCGCTGTGAGAGGCTCACTGACCTCTTGTCTTTACTCAGCCTGCATTAGTACACCATCATTCATGTGTTGCTCGTATTTTGTATTATCAATCTGAATCTGCAACAACAACAACTCAAGTTAGAGAATAAATGGAGAGTACAAAGTAGGCGCACAATAATAATGGTTGGGGAGTAGAAGTATAAACAGCCAAAAGATGTAAAAAATAAAGTACCTCAAAACTATTCATAATTACGGTACTTGAGCAAATCCTTTCAAAGCAAAACAAAACAACATTATTGTTGTGACTTCACAGTCTGAAGCTCTTTCTGTGGAGAATAATAAGCTGCACTGGTTTCATTATAAATTGAAGCAGGCTTTTATAACTCAAATGGTGCTTTGATGAGAAACTCACCCAAACCACTGCAGCCATTAACGAGCTAATGTAATGCGTAACTTACTAGTAATAACTAGCTAATGTGCAACAAGCTGAAGCTCCAGTGAATAAATGATCTCATGACTTTCTGCACATGCAGACACTCTATGGGAAGAGTTCTAAGTCCAACCCAGTGAGAAAAGGAACAACTTTAAGGACTTTTCAGTACTTAAAGTGTATGTAAACTACCATTTAATGATAGCATAACATTATTTCCACTGTTTGTACTCGCCTTTATCAAACATCAAACTTCCTCCCAAATGTGGTTCCTGCTGACAACATCTTATCTGGAGTGGGTCTGAGGCCTATCTGTCTGGGGAGGAGAAAGCGGAAGATAGTTTTGGGCGAACCTACACGGGACCATTCCAGGATAATTAGCACAAAATAAACAAACAAATAAACAAGCAGAGCCAAACAACTTGTGTAGATAGAGAGATACCTCTCTGTCTGCCTCTTAGTCGGACCGACTGGTGTGATGAAAGAAGGATTGCGCAAATTCTGGACCCAGTTTGTTGGCTGTATGTCTCACTTCTCATTCACCGGTCTGCAAAAAAAAGAAGGATATTCGTTAAATATCTTGTGACCAAAGTCACGATGTTATTGTTCACCATTATTATGAGTGTGTGCCATGTGGGGGGGGGGATAAGGAACGCCTTAGTGAGCATACATGTTGGTGAGAAAGAGTGTGATCCGGTCACATCGGAGATGCTGGTTATTGTTGGGCATCTAAAAATAAGAGTTGACCTCTGTTGGCCGGCAAGTTAAACAAATCCGAGGAGAAAAACTGATGCGGCGGTTCACACACGAGCGCGTTGTTGTTTACTCAGAGGAAGAAAAAACGCCGCCTGCAACCAATGTAATTAGAGTTTAAGCTCTGGGAAGAGTGAGAGGAAAATAAAAGTTATCAGTGTTTTTGGAGCTGAACACCCCCCCCCCCCATCCTCCCCCTCCCACAAATGGTAAAGTAATGATGTTGTGTGCTTTGGGAGAGGGTGATGAATCAGACTTAACGCTTCAACATTTCATCGTTTCGGGGAACAAACAAACACGACATCCAGCTCCACGGCAGATGCATCTCGTCCCCCGACAAAAAGTCAAGCGTGTCCCAATTAAAGCTATCGAGGAAATCTGTATCTTCCACTTGGAGGACATCCTGTGCTGCTCCTCCTGAGGTCACCGGCTACGTGCTCAAAAACAGGAAGCGTGTGATTGAGTTGTTTGCAGGCTTATCCTGAGCAAGTCGGTATTTATGGCCACTGGGTTGATGAGTTCAGAGAGACGCACGGGTGCAATAACACATTCTAGAATTCACCGTGTGTGATCTGAGGGAGAAACGTCTGACTTTGCCCACGAAGGAAGTCAGTCGCTCAGGAGTCATTTGCATTTCCTGTGCGTGTGTGTGTGTGCGTGTGTGTGTGCGTGTGTGTGCGTGTAGGTGTGCGTACAGCAGATGGTGGTGGGTCGGACAGTATTTTTTTCACAGAAGTGACCCGTTGGGGGGGAAAGGCAGAGCAAATAAAAGGAAGGGAAACCTTCCTGAGCGTCAGTGAGTTATCTTGTGACGCCTGCTGGGTATTGTTTCACTTGCTGTTTAGGAAGGTCGAAAAAAACTAAACAAAACAGAAAAAAAAAGACAAGGACAAGGAGCTGAAAAACTAAATGTAAGACATAAGCCCTGTCGGGATCTGGCTATTTAGCATTACTCGTTTAAACAGAAGCACATAACAAAAATCCCTCAATGCACTCTGTCGTATACTTCTTAGAATTGTTTTTGATTTTGTTCCCAAATTAAAAGCAAATGCTTGGCAGCGACATCAAGGCTTTTTTATTCGTGACAGAAAACAGGACAGGAAATTGTGTCAGAATAAATCCACATTCTTTGAGCAGCAGGGACACGACAAGGACGGCGGCCTCTCGTCGCCTCGCCGTCTCCGCTTGAGATACGAGGCGCGGGGTCATTAAACTCCTCGCTTCATCTTTTACCCGTGGCATTTACTCTCCCGACGGCGGGGCCGTATTTGTCGAAGGAGCCGATGCGACCGTGCACCCTCGGCACATCGGTTCATGCGAAAGCTCTCGATGATGATGACGACAACAACGGAAACAACAGCCGGAGGGTCGTGACGGCCTGTTCACGGTCAAAAGTGAAAGGTCACGGGGTGAATGGCTGACACGAAGGGGGCGGAGGGACGACAGAAGTCAGGGGGTATTGTTTATGTCTGTGTCCTCCGGAGAGGGAAAACACACCATGTGCGGTGTTGTGGATGACTCCAAGAAATGGATGGAACTTATTTATTAACAATGGATCACACGAGCAACCGCACGGGGAATTATCAGCCGACTCTGCAATTCTCCTCATCTCCACGGAGCGTTTTTTTAGCTCCGGTCGTCTCATTGTCACGGTTTTAACGGCCCGGCACTGATGTGGCGCTTCACTCTTTTCTGTTGAAAGCCAGACCGGAGAGTCCAGGGCTGTGCTGGCGGCTCTGTGAGGCTGGAGAGGCGCCACGGCGACGTGGAAGTGCCTTAAACCTGCATTCTTGCTAATCGCCAGCAGGGGGCGAATTCTGATTTTATAGAAGTCAATGAGAAAGTAACTCTTCTTCTCTCTTGATTCATCCCCTCAGTAAATGTTGTGTGAGTTTATGTTCTCAATAGCTTGTTTTTAAGTCTTCTTTAATACAGCATGATGTTTATTTAGTAAATTCATTAGCATGGTATGCTTTAGGGCTGTTTTAGGACTTAAACTCTTTCACAGTGTGTTTTCAGTTCATAAAAGAGTATAATGAGGATAATGTTCCCCATCTTAGTTTAGCATGTTAGCACACACACATTTACTGATTTAAAGTCCAACGGGGGCGGACGGGGAGTGTGATTGGTTATGCATGTGTTTGGTCTGTGATCGTATTGGACCAATCAGAAGAGAGTCCATCACCAATGTTATTATCTGTAATGGATTCCTCGCAATCTGTCCAATAGTTGTCGAGACATTTCAGTCTGTACCAACAAGTGTCAAAAAAGCCGATGAACATAATGGACCATTTAGAATTGATTTTTTCGCGTGGAGACCAAAATCTGAGCAAAAAATTAAGGGTCAATGTCCGACTAACATTTTCCTGGTGGCCACAAACGCAACTCCGAAATAAGAATGTTGCTCCATATCTGCAGGATGTGTAAAATAGACAAATATTTGCAAGTTTCTCATGAACTTTAAGGGTGATAATATGTCAGCGCTATATGTTTACATCTCGTCTCGGCTAGCACCAGACACCGAGGGCAAAAAGGCTGTGTGTTGCAAGAGACATAGTTGTATTCAAGAATTAGATTTGTTAAAGCAAGAGTGCATCCTTTCAATTTGATGTGAACATTTAGTTTCAGAAAGAAGAGTTTGAATGAGACTTCAGCATGTAACACCATTCCAACAAATCCTCGAAATTGGCTGTATTTAAAAAAGATGTAATGAATAAGAGAGGACAGAGAACCTTTGAAGAGCCTCTTCTGTACTCTTAAACAATGACCTCTGAGTACCGAGGGGGGGAAACAATGCAGCTCATGTCGAGCTCCTCAAGCTGTTTGACAAAAGCAGAAGACAAATGGTGGAGGAGTTCCTGGCCGAATACTCTGGAAATACATTGTCAAGTGTCTTATTGTCGGATCAGCTCACACTTCCTAACACGCACAGGAGGAGGAGAAGCTGTTTGTTTGTGAGTTGAGAACAAATGGGTTACAAGTGAGTCCGAGGCCCGGGGCCAGAAGAGCCTCGTGACTGGTTCTGTCTGGTTGAAGCCGGGCTGCATATTAACAAAGTGGATTACGACTGAGTGAGGAATGCTCGTCTTTGTTGAAACCTTCGTCGGTGATGTCATCAGTACTTTCCCATGGCACCACCTGGCCAGAGATCACAAGGAGGGGCCACGCAGTTTTAAAGGCATGCAATCTAGCCTTCCCAATGTGGCCTGATTAGTCACCTGACTCTTTTCTTTTTCCTTTTTTTGAAAGCGATTTTTCGACAGAAGACAGGCTTCACTCGGCAGTGCCATAAAGATTAGCTGCCCGGTGAACCGTGTAAACACACTGACACAAATCTGCGTGTTCGTGTGAGCCGCACGCAGGAATGTGTGTGGGTGTCGCCGTCTGTTCATTCCTTGTGTATACGCCGTGATCTCGTGGAGAAAATGGTGTGAATGTATATCTTTATATTGACATGAAAGACAAATGCGTTTGACTGACCGTGTTTCCATGCATTCGAATAACTGGCTTAGTCGGACTGAAATCGAATTATCCGTTTCATGTAAACACCTTTGTTCGACTACGTGCGGTCCGACTACGATCCGATTAACACCCCTGGATAACTCCATCCGATCCGGTTGATAATTCGACTATCGCGGCATGTAACGGTGAATTGGATTAGGAACTGGACTTTGCGTCTTTGCGCATGCTTGAGATCCCGCCGCCCTCCTCCCCCCCTCCCTCCCATGTCGTGACCCGGAAGTCGAAAGAGACGATAAGTTGTCACTGCCGGGAGCCTGGCCGGCAGAAAACAAACAAACAACGCCAATAGCGCCGTTTGCATTCGCTGTACTCCTATTAACATCATGCAAGAATAGTAGAGGGATGTAGCTTCGCCTTGCTCTCTGTTCGCCATCTTTCTCAAAATGTTGTTGTTGTTGGTTGTTGTTGATAGTGGTGAAGAGGTCAAGCGGAAATGGCTGTATCACCACGAGTTGTAATGAAAACAGCGCCACCTATCGTATCGGATATGACATGCTTTCAAAGGCCAATGATTCGAATTACTCACTGCCGTGTATATTGGGATAACAGCAGATCCCCCAAAAGATAGCAGAGTCCGACTAAAGCAAGATTCGAATTATACCATCATGTAAACGCACTGAGTGTGTGGAGATCATTAGAAATGGAGACAGTGAGCTGTGCGTTTGCATGTGTGTGTGTGTGTGTGTGAGTGTGTGTGGGTGTAATGAAGAGAGTCTGTGGTGAGAGAAATCCAAAATAGAAAAAAGTGTGTTGGAAAGAGACAGTGAGTGTGAATTAAAGGAGGACTCGTGGCAGAAGCCACAGTGCTGATGTGAGCCGTCTGATCCACGGGGAGACAGTTGGCAGGAGCCGCCAAAAAGCAAAGTAATTCAAAGCATGCGACGTGACGCCGTTCCCTGGGACCGCAGACCCCCAAACACACACACACACACACACACACAGTGCAGCGATACACCTTGTAAAAGTCACAAATGCTCCATTCCACGTGATGCAATTAGTCACAGTTCCAGCAAATTTGCTCTGCAGCGAATCTCATAACGGTGTGGCGCCTGTTGAAAAAAAGACACATCCTCCAAACAACTGCAGGGACACAGTAGCTCGACTTTACTGCGTCCCAGGTTCATCAGAGCAAGAGGAACGAGAACTTTCGTAGCCGATCGGCACAGTGGTGTGCGAACGGGGCCCAATCGATTGGTGTCGGTCCGCTCCAGAACTGATCTCCTGTTTCATGATAATCAGCACAGAGATGTTTTCTGTCTTTGTTCTGGCCGACTGCACAGAGTCGTAAAAAAAAGAAGAAGAAGGGTTGGTGCGTGTAAAGATTGAAGTGAAGATGAAGTTGCCACGGTAACAGGAAAAGGAACTGATTTCAACGTCAACGGCACGATGACGGAGAAGTGGAACAAAACAATGAGAGCCGGCGAGAGGAAAACCAGAGTCCAACTCTTCTTAGGTTAGTTCTCATGAGCTGCACATGACTTGCATGTAGCTCTTCTCTCTCTCTTTATTCCCCCCTTTCCCCCTTTGCACTGAGTGCCCCCCCTCCCTTCTTTCCTCCACCACTCCCCCCCCCCCCCGCTGTCCCCTTCCTCCTCCTCCTCCTCCTCCTCCTCCTCCTCCTCCTCCCCCTCTCAGCGCAGCACATAGACTTCCTGTGTGTCCTGGCCTGAATGGTATGTGCATGGAGTGGGTGTCTGGGAGGCCTTTCATCCGGCATGGAAAGAAAAAGAAAAAGTCAAGAGAGAGGGTGAAAAAAAAAAGGAAAAAAAAAGAAAGTGAGAGAAGAGAGTCATCTTTAATCCGTTTGACTCGCAGCAGTTGTCCAGAGGCGAGCGGGGTGGGGGCACATTAGAGGGTCGAGAGGGCTCCGGTTGTGCCAGGGATGTGTGTGCGAGTGTGTGTAGTGTATGTGTGTGTGTGTGTGTGTGTGTAGTGTCCGGAGGGGAAGAGAGAGAGGCCTGCTGGGAGAGCCGGCGGCCTGCCCTGGACAGATGACATCCGGCTGGAACATGCATTCGTCCGGCTGAGTGACGACGCTGAACCGGAGCAGGTTTAAAAAGATTAAAATGTGAACTGAAGCACTCGTACTGTGCAGGTTTTAAATGATATTACTGAATAATGCCTGTTTATGATTTTATGTAATATAATTCCTGTGTGAACCTCACAAAATGTGTGCGGTGACAAAACGCTGATTGTGCGGCACACTGTAATAGAAATGGAATGGGAGCCTCGCGGCCTCGCGGCGTTGTCAGACAGGGTGTAGCAGGCCGCTGCGTGCCAGGCCCGGACCCTACCCACGCGGGGCAGGGGGGCACATGCGGTGTGACTGCCTCATGTCATGGAAACAACCTACAGCCGCTTGTGTGTGTGTGTGTGTGCGCGCGTGTGCACATGCGCACATCAAATGTCAAGACATGCCAAGACAAGATAACCCCTCGAGAAAGGAGCACACAGTGCCATCTGCTGGTGGGGTTTTAGTGTTACTGTCAGTTTAGTTCGAGGAAAGTGTCATTGTATATAGATCAGCTGGTTGATTCTTTGAATTTACATCATTAGACTTTGATATAAGATATATATATATATATATATATATATTCTATTTATTATAGATATATATATATCAAATGTATTATATATATCCTATTCATTTTATATATATATATATATATAGATAGATAGAGAGATAGATAGATATATACTTTATTAATCCCCAAGGGGAAATTTATACATACAAAAGTCTCAATAAATCATTTAAAATAATTGGACTCTTGGAGCTAATGAGCTATTTATAATGCTGGTGGATTATTTTAATGTATATATTTAGACTTTTAACTTTTATATAAGCTATATATATATATATATAGAATATAGAATATACACTTTTATTTATCCCCAAGGGGAAATTAGTTCTCTGCATTTACATTAACCCATATTAGTTAGTTATTATGGTGGCTGGTGTGAAGCCCGAGAAACTGGGGGGGGTTCAGTGCCTCAAGGACACTTCACGACTTTGCTAATGGGGAGAGCGGGGATCGAACCCACAACCCTGCGGTTGCAGGACGGCCCTCTTACCCCACTGAGCTAAAGCTCAGCTATATATATATATATAATAAAACAACTAAATATATACATACAAATAATTGGACTCTAGGATTGACTGTTAGATGTTTGACATAAAAGTATGTATTTGATGTAATTAGCCTGGTACATTAAACAGACATCTTTGATTTTTAAATCCACAAAGTGAAAAAGTAAAGGTTCAAGAAGAAAGACCATTGCATTCTTTATTTGTGGTGTGTTACAGGAGAGTGAGATATGAATGAATCGCCTTAATGAATTGCTGTTCAGCGTTAGTGTACACCAGTGCACTATTTATTTAAATGGAGCCCTTGTTGTTGCCCGCTGCTCTCAACCAGGGAGTGATACTTGTGCTTTATCCGTTATACTTTATTTATTACTGGAGTAAAACACTTGAAATACCTCATTTATATCACTTTCTATTTGCTCTTACATCAAGTATCACCGTAACACGAATGCATGGGTAAACTATGTGGGATATAAAACTCTTAACCCCTTAGTGCCGCACTATGTCAGATTATAAAATATATCTTTTGGCTTCACACACAATGTGTGTATATGTATATATATATATATATATATATATATATATATTGATAAGTCTGGCCAACTGTCGTTAGATTTACTCACTGGAGGCCTCACAGTATGATATATATCAGAATCAGAATCAGAATCAGAAACAGGTTTATTGCCAAAGAATGAATGTTTTCACAAACAAACAAACGAGGAATTTTTTTTGGTGGAAGGTGCACATTTGGACATGACAAACAACAATCAACGCAAGGAGGGAGGAGGAGTGGGAGGAAGAGGGAGGAGGAGGAAGAGGAAGGAGCGGGAAGAAGGAGGAGAGAGGAAGGTGGAAGAAGAGGTGGTAGTCCTGGGGGACACAGTCAGTCAGTCGGGGTCCGATGATATGCCGACCGCCCGTCGGAAAAAGCTATTGGTGTGGCGGGAGGTCGTGGCCATGATGGACGCAGCCCTCTCCGAGGGAGGGACTCGAACAGGAGTGTCCAGGGTGGGAGGGTCGGCGACAATCTTTCTGGCCCGCTTCAGTGACCTGGAAGTGAACAGGACCTGGAGGAAGGCAGATTGCAACCCTCCTCTCGGCCGAGCGGATGATGCTCTGTAGCCTGCGCTTGACTTTGGCTGTGGGTGCAGGGTACGAGACGGGGATGGAGGAGCAGATGATGGACTCCGATGGGCGTGTAGAAGTGTACCATCATCTTCCCTGGCAGGTTGAATTTCCTCAGCTGCCTCAGGAAGAACATCCTCTGCTGGGCCTTCTTGGAGATGGAGCCGATGTTCAGCTCCCACTTGAGGTCCTGGGAGATGATGGAGCCCAGGCGGTAGGACTCCACAGCGACGGGGGAGTCACACAGGATGAGAGGGGCGAGTGGGGCTGCATTCCTCCTGAAATCCACAACCATCTCCACTGTCTTCAGAGCGTTGAGCTCCAGGTTGTTCTGGCTGCACCAGGTCACCAGGTGGTCAGTCTCCCACCTGTCTCGCCCCGCCCGCCCGAGATGAGTCCAATGAGGGTGGTGTCATCCGCGAACTTTAGGAGCTTGACGGACTGGTGACTGGAGGTGCAGCTGTTGGTGTACAGGGAGAACAGCAGAGGGGAGAGAACACAGCCTTGGGGAACCCGTGCTGGTGGTCCGGGAGCCTGAGACGTGTTTCCCCAGCCTCACGTGCTGCTTCCTGTCGGTCAGGAAGTCTGTGATCCACCTGCAGGTGGAGTCGGGCGGCTGTAGCTGGGAGAGCTTGTCCTGCAGCAGGGACGGGATGATGGAATTGAAGGCAGAGCTGAAGTCCACAAACAGGATCCCATGAGGTTCCTCGGGAGTCCAGATGCTGGAGGATGTAGTGAAGGGCCATGTTGACTGCATCGTCTGCAGACCTGTTGGCTCTGTAGGCGAACTGCAGGGGGTCCAGGAGTGGGTCGGTGATGGTCTTGAGGTGACAGGACCAGCGTTCAAAGGACTTCATGACCACAGAGGTCAGACGGGCCTGTAGTCATTGAGTCCTGTGATCTTGGGTTTTTTGGGGACGGGGATGATGGTGGAGGCCTTGAAGCAGGCTGGAACGTGGCATGTCTCCAGGGAGGTGTTGAAGATGTCGGTGAACACCGGAGACAGCTGGTCAGCACAGTGCTTCAGGGTGGAGGGGAGGCAGTCCGCCCGCTGCTTTATGGGGTTCTGCTTTTTAAACAGCCTGTTGACGGCTCTCCCCAGGATGACGAGGGCTGAGTTGAGGGAGGTTGCTCCAGAGGTGTGAGCCCCTGAGGGGCTGGGGGAGGCCTGGGCTGATGGTCTGTGGCTTGTTGGTGGGGCTGTGGGGGATTGTCTCAGGACTGCTCCATTGTCTTTCAAAGCGGCAGTAGAACTCGTCTGCCAGAAGCACATTGTTCATGGAGTGGGGTGATTTGGGCTTGTAGTTGGTGATCTGCCTGAGCCCTCTCCAGACAGAAGCAGAGTCGTTTGCTGAGAGCTGCTGTTGCAGTTTCTCAGAGTACAGTCGTTAGCATCTCTCACCGCCTTGCTAAACCTGTATTTGGACTCTGTGTACAGGTCCTGTCCCCACTCCTGAATGCCTGGTCCTTCTGCCGTCTTAGCTTCCTGAGCCGCTGTGAACCAGGGTTTGTCGTTGTTATAACTCACCCTGGAGCTGGATGGAATACAGCTGTCCTCACAGAAGCTGATGTAGGAAGTTACAGCCTCTGTGTACTCATCCAGGCTGTTGGTATCAGTCCTGAAGACATCCCAGTCAGTACAGTCAAAGAGCGCCCGTAGATCCTCCAGAGCCTCACTGGTCCACTTCTTGAACTTCCTCACCACAGGTTTGCAGAGCTTTAGTCTCTGCCTGTATGAGGGAATCAGATGAACCATGACGTGGTCAGAGTTTCCCAGTGCAGCTCGAGGGACGGCGTGATAGGCCCTGCTGATTGTTGTGTAGCAGTGGTCCAGAATGCTCTTCTCTCTGGTAGGGCATTTAATTAACTGTCTATATTTAGGGAGTTCGTGGCTGAGGTTTCCTTTGTTAAAATCCCCGAGTACAATAACTAAAGAGTCCGGGAAGGTCCGCTCCACACGCCGTATCTGTTCGGCGAGGGTCCGCTGTGCCTCGTTCACGTTCCCCTGCGGCGGCATGTAAACTCCGGCCAGGATAAATGAAGCGAACTCACGTGGGGAGTAGAAGGGTTTGCAGTGAATGATAAAAGATTCCAGGTCCGGCGAACAGTGCTGTAGAATCACCGTTACGTCGTTGCACCAGCCGTTGTTGAGGTAAAAGCAGATTCCTCCACCCTTTTTTTTCCCGGAAAGCTCCGTGACTCGGTCCGCTCGGAACAGCTGGAAGCCAGCGAGCTGGAGCGCAGAATCTGGTATCGAGCCACTAAGCCATGATTCCGTGAAACACAGAACGGAGGATGAGGAGAAGTCTCTGTCTCTCCCCACCAGCAGCTGGAGTTCGTCCAGTTTGTTGCACAGTGAGCGGACGTTGGAGAGAAATATGCCCGGCAGCGCTGTACGAGATCCCCGTTTCCGTAGCCGTACCAGCGCTCCCGAACGTTTCCCCCTCCGCCGGCGTTTCACCACGTGGGCGAAGGTGAGCACACCTTTTACAAAAATGTCCAGTAACTCCACAGAAGTTAAAAACGTTGGAAGTAAATCCGCTGGAGTTGTTCCCCTGATGCTCAAGAGCTCTTCTCTGGTGAAAGAGCTCTGGGAATCCCAGCAGAAAACAGTATTTAAAACGAAAACAGTAAAAAACATCGCGCACCAACACACCGAGGCGACCTTTCGCGGCGCCATCAGAGAACAGTATATATATATATATATATATATACAGTATATACATATACTGTATATATATTTTATTTTTTATTGTTGGTTCCCAAAATGAAGATGAAAGGACACTATGATCTATCACAGATAAATAGGGAATCCTATGCTGCCACTGCATATTTATTTCAACACAATACAGTATATACATGTTTCAAAATGGCAAATCTTTGAAAAAAAGAAAAGAGAGAAGAAAGAACCGGCGAAGAGCAGCATGACACTTTTCACCTTCTGAACATAAACATTCATATAGCACAGAAAACAAACCTTGAGTACAGAAAAATATATTGAGATGTCTCAAATAAAACATTCCACCGTATACATAACCTATGGCAAATAAAGTCATAATTACTTCCAGCAGTTTCATTAGATAAAATTGACGGATGTGAGATAAAGATTTTAAAAGGCAGTAGATTTCATCCAGAAAGAGAAAAGCAGAGAAATAGAAACAACAACACCCCCCCCAAAAAAAGAAAAAAAGCAGTTATAAAGTCTTTAATTAATCTTTCAACATGTTTGATGAATTGTTACACTTTTACTCAAGTTAGCATTGTTTTCGCAGATCCTAAGATAGGAGGCGGTGAGAAAAACACGTTACATCACACGTCTGAATAAGCTGAAATAGTAGCTCTATACTGTCGGCTGGATTTCCCCCAGAGACACACAATACAGCGTTTCTTTAAAGTTACACACAACTTTCCCTTCACGCACTCGCAAGCAGACACACACTCGGAGTCAGCGGGTCCAAGGAAAGGACACAGCGAGCATCCTCAGGAGACAGACGGTCGCATCATTCAGGGGAGATAACGGCTTTAAATGCTTGTTGTTGTTGGGAAACACCTCTGAGGTCTCTGAGCACGGCCGAGAAACAATACAGCTCGCATACAACGCCAGTCTTTTGATTATTGGTGTGCAAAAAAACTTAAACAACACAAGTCTGGTCAGATTCTATGACGACAACCCCACACGGAGAAGCACAATTAGTTAGAAAACTATGAAGCGTATCGGTTGTATTTATTTATTTGCTCCCTCCTGTGTGTAATTATGTAAATGTGTCTGTGTGAGAGAAGGGGGGGGGGGGCTTGGCACAGCAAAGTCGATGATTTGCAAAAAGAAAAGCAAAACAAAATAAAGTGAGTCAATAAATGGAAGAAAACTCATGGTTGGTGTGTGAGATGTTTAGGGGGGCACATACATTGACAAGAACAACGATAGCAGCAACAACAAAAAGTGTTTTTAATGAGCTTTGGCAGCCTTCAGACCCCCCCCAAAAAAGAAGTAAATTCCAGTGAAGTTTCAAGGCCTTCTGCCAAAAGAAAAAGGAAAGAAAAAGAAAAGAGTTCCAGCCAAGTCCAAAGTCATCATCACGCCCATTGAACCGTCACGAGGTGGCATGACTCGTCGTCAGCGTTCGTTATGGATCTGCGGCCCCGCCCCCGAGTGGAAGTCACTGGCAATTAGGGCGGAAAAAACCGGATCACTCGGACGACCGAAGAGAAGCCGTCGACCCGCGCGCTCGAGGCCCGTGACGTCCCGTCAAGTGTCCCGGTCCGGTTCTGCTCAGCGGACCATCAACTCGGAGGCCGTCGACACTAACGCGCCCTTCTTCAAGCTCTCCGTCTGCTGGAAATCATTTTTGAGCCGTTGAGTTTTAAGATAAAATCTAAGTTTGCCATAAATGTGCTCCGGGTCGAGCAGACGGGTTCCGACACGCGGCGCGTTGTGGGGAATCGCTCAGGGAAACCGTCGTCTTTCAACTCCATTCTTTCTTCCTTCTCTTTTGAGGAGTCGGCGTCGGTGAGAACATTTTACCCCCCCAAGAACATCGGCGTCTGGCGCCGCCATTAGCCGACGGGGGTCCCAGACTCTGAGTAGAAGATTGCTGTGGCAGGCGGCGCCGCGGGAGACTTTCATCCAGTCGTCAGCGCGTTGGAAGAAGTTAGCGGGCAAATGAATCAACATGCGACTGGAAAAGGGGGGGGGGGGGGTAACACATATACATGCTGGTGTCCGTTATTGAGGACTTGAGTAATGATGAAACAAGATGGTCCCAAAGAAGTTTCATGTGACTTTCCCTTCAAAATGTGGAATTGCCAAACGGATCCGGGGCTCACCAACGTTACGATGGCCTCGCACGACTTTAGTTTGTGATTTGAATACGACTGAAAAGACATTTATTCTATTTCTGAAACTCGAACCCATCGGAATAACCTCCGTGCTTGTGGGAGCAGTTTTCGAAATAAATAAATAACTAAATATATATATTTGATGCTAGCCGTCTCTCTCGTGGCGCAGCGGCTGAACGTTGTGTTGAGGCCGAGGTTTTACGGTAGATTACCGTCGTTGAGAATGCCGAGAACAATAATCCCACTGACAACAACAACAACAACAACAAAAAGAATGTTTTTGCTTTTTCTGGGGGTTTGGGGAAAAAATGTGGGCTTCGGGTGAAAAAAAAATTCACAATTTTCTATCAATTTACAGACGAAATAAAATATTATCGATGGTAAAAATAATCATCCGCTTTAACCCCAGTTAATTAAATGCATGTTTCCACATAACTTCTGTCTTAGTAGCAATAATGTCGGATTCTAACTATATGCAAACTTATTTAAAGATCTGTGGAATTATAATAGGTTAAAAAATACATATCATTTTAGTTTAGCTTCGTCACTCCCTTGCATAGTTATGTTGTGGCCGCCTAGTGGCCTGCATGAGCGTGTGCATGTAGCCGCGAGCTAACAGGACTATTGGTGTCGTGTCATGGTGGTTGATGGTATTTTTGTGATGTGCGTTTTTCTAACAGGAGACGTTGCCAAGCGGACGCGTTACATTTGACCGAGCAAGACTTTTGGACTCGCAAACAAAACTTTTAGATTTGCATTAACATGTTTTTATTTATTTATTTCACAAATTGAATAAACCAACTCTGTTTGATTGGATACTAAACACGCGGAAGTAACTCCAAACCACATCATAATACACGTTCAAACTAAGTTTGTATGTTACATGATAATGTACGTCGTGTTTCTTCCAGGTGTGAATGTTTTACACCGCGACCTTTCAGCCGACCTCTCGGAGGTCCGTCTGTCCACGAGGAGCTCTGTGATCCAGACACATCTCCTGCTCACACACTCGTTTGACTATTTGACATTTTGGGGCTCTTTGAAAATCTTGTTTCCAGGATCTCAGACTATCAAATGACATATCTCTGTGATTACGGTATCAGAACATCTCCATTATTACACAAACCAACTGGGGATTCGCTGTTCGGCTGCAGAGCTTTAATAGGAAACTGGGAGTTCTAGTTAATCAAAGGAATTCATAATTTGGGAAATTAGCTTGTTCGCTTCTGTGCTCAAATTCTGAAAAGCAGATTTTTACCAGAGTAGTTTCAATCCTTTCAACTCCATGCAAGAAAAGCAAAAAGCTTATTTCCCAAACGTGCTGAACTATGACTTTCAAATATTTCTAAGCAGGAATGACAGCAGGATCTGCAAGCTCAACTTAAAGAGTGCTTACGCGGCTCTTTTACATCATTCAACAAAAAGAAATTGGATTTTGTCTTGAAAATGTTTCATCTCTTTGCTGAATACAGTTTTTGAGGATTTACTGTCGCGGATTTCTCTCCACCGTAGAAGTTTCTGGAGAATTTAATTCATTAAGTGGATAAAAAGAGATGAGCCAACACAGAGTTCAGCACAAAGTCACTTTATCATGTGTGTGTGTGTGTGTGTGTGGGGGGGGGGGGGGCAGGTGGAGCAAATCTAGCTGGGAAAAGAGGAGAGAGGAGTGGGGGAGTACCCTAAGTGTCTCCACATAATGATATCCAACTATATGATCCCCCCTCCAAAATAAAAGCAGCTCAGATTAATCCGCAAATCAAATTAAAAAAAATCCCAGAGGGTCGCGATAAGCACACACACACACATCACTTAACCAGCGCCAGAGTATTTAATGTTCCCACCGCCTCTTCTGGTACCAAGTCACTCATCCCACACCGGGCTGAGCCGGGAGCGGGTCGTTCGAGATGACGGGTGGCGGTGCTTTGACGGTGTGTTCTGCACGTGGGCGTTTCTTAAAATCGCCGCTATCCTCGGGATCGACGCCAATTCATCCCCGTTTCTATGTTTAATCTCTCATCCGCCTTCTTTTTAAATTTTTTTTTTTACCCTTTTCTTGCTAATCGGTGTCAGCATCTGAACAGCCGACACTCCTCCCCGTCTGCTTTCTCCTCTGAACTCAGAGACACGCCGCAAGGAAAGCGAAAGAAAACGAAGCGTGAGGAGATCTGGAAAAGGGATGACAACAAAATGACATTACACAAAACATCTTTTGACAGCCCCGAGGACCGTTTGGGGGCGCAAGTGCCGGCACATCCGATCCTGGGAAGGTCACAACGCCAGCCTGATGGGCAGTCTGTCTAAAAGTCCTTCCTCACACAGATATCCATAATCCTTGGATACAGGTCATTAAACTTCTCGCTCACAGATGGGGGCGTGTTCCTTTAGTCACAGTCCACAACTGAGTTCCCCCGCTGTCCTCTTTCCTCCTCCTCCTCCTCTTCGCCACAGGTTAGCTAGAACACCTGATCATCAGTGTCCATGCAGTAAAGGTTCATCATTATTTTATATATATATCTGCCGCAGACCCGCCCTACCCAAGTTTAGTGAACTCTGAGTCCCGCTCTTCTCTGCTGCAGCCCCTGGTGGCGGTCCTGGGGGACTGGACCTTGCTGATTTCCTCCAGGGCACTGGCCAGAGAGTCCAGGTCCCCAGAGTCCTGGTGCTGGGCTTCCCACAGGCTCAGAATCACCGACGATGGGCTCTCTTGACATGCAAAGTAGGACAGGTTCCTACAGGCCAGAGCAAAGGGAACACTGCATTAGAGGAGTCATAATGGATGAGAACAAATCAAAGTGCCGGTTAATGGTGGCTCAGCAACGAAGTGATTGCCTCGCTCTAATTATACCAAGGCGGCCAGCGGAAAGACATTTTTAAAGGGGTACTCCAGTGATTTAGTATCGTACTTCCATACAGGACTCATAAGAGGATGCTTAAAAAAAGAGCTAATTTAAAGCAGCAGAGGCCGAAATATCGAGATTTCCAGCCTCTAGTGTCCATCAAACTCCCAGAAACACCGGATCCTACATTTCCCATGATACAACTCAGGAGAGCCTTTCGTTTCCCGCACCCCCAGTTTAGGCTGCAGGATGTCTGTTTTTACATCTCAAGTCCAAGTTGAGACCACCCTGATGACATCACTATCACCAGGGTTATTTATTTGAAGCAAAGTAGCAAAAGCAGACATTATTCTAGCAGTGGACCTCTCCTCGTGATGAGTAGACCTTCTTTCTTATTGGTCGAAGATATTACCCTCTTAAAAATGTCGTTGTTTCTGCATTTCCAGCTCAAATAATAAAAATGTTAATGGTGACTGTTTTTTTCTTTTCTTAACCCTTGTGTTGCCTTAGGGTCATTTTGACCCGAATCAATATTACACCCTCCCCCCGCCTTAGGATTAATTTGACCCCATTCAATGTTTAATGTCGGTGTTCTTTCAGTAGTCAACAAACAAACATAAAGTGCCTCACACTTAAACTTGGAAAACAATATTAATTCTAATAATTTTCTGGAGGTTTTAATTGCTGGCGTCAAATTGAACCCAAAGGGTAAAATATGTTAGTAAATATAAAGGTAACAGGAGGGTGAAACATTGAATCGGGTCAAAATGACCCAAAGGCGGGGGGAGGGTGTAATATTGATTCGGGTCAAAATGACCCTAAGGCAACACAAGGGTTAAGGTCATGACCGGTTTGGGTAAAGTGAAATCCGGGTACAGTTTGAGGCGTGAACATCTGGTTCGCAACGTTCCCTTTGCATTGACTCTCCTCCGCCCTGCTGTTATGACGCCCGTCCAACAGAGTGCACTGTTTCATTACGATGGGATTTCCTTTGTTGTGTCTACCCTCCTTTCCCCCCCCCCATGTTCCCTACAGAAATCATCTTAACTAAATGGAGACGACCCCGCGACCTGCTCGTTGGTGTGTTGGACCGGGCCTCTGAAATCACAGATTCACAGTTTGTTGTCAGCCTCGGTTTGAGTCATCTTAATCACGTGCTTCCTGTCACAGTTTCCCTCTCATGTTTCTCCGACTGGCAGAGCAGGTGCAAATACTCCTCTCCACTCCTCGTTTCCTTCCCTCACGCCGCCCGATGCAGCTGACTGCACAGATCTCATCTCCCTCGTGATTATTGACTCCTCTTCTGAACCACAAATAGAGATTCCCAAAAATACCTAAAAATCCTGTACAGCAAAATGCAAACACACAACCTCTGGAAAGTAGAGCGGCGGCTCATGCAGACGCTCTACTTGACGAGCGCGTTCCTCCTGCCAGCGGTACCATGAGCTTCCTTCTTATCTCCGGTTGTTTCCCACTGTGCTAAACGTGGCCCTTACACCCCCCCCGCCCCTCCATCTCCCTCTTCATCTCTTTCTATGTCCCCGTGCATGTGTTTCCAGATCTATAATGAAATCAGCAGCGTGCCGTGTTACTGACGGCTGCTCGGTGATGGAAGATTAGCGGCTGACACGGTGCCTAAATTCCAGATTAAAAATAGTATTCAAAGTGGGGAACGGCGTTTACACCGAGGGGAGGCCAGTGAATGCAGCGCTTCAATCATCCTGCAACAACACCTGGACGGAAAGAAGAAGAAAAAAACGACCAGCTGATTTATATCGAGGCTGAAGGTGACTCATCCGAGTGGTGACTGACAACTGCAGACAATAACGAGTGATGATGATGATGGGGACAATGGAGGTTTCTGGAATCTCATACCTGTCGATGTGGAGCTTCTGAGCGAGGAGCCGCCAGTCCTTCCCCTTGGCGTTGGCGGTGTCAAAGGTGGCGCTGATCCGCTGACGGATGGACGGGGGGATTTTAAAGGCCCGTGACCCCGTCTGAGAGGTGATGGTACAGTCCGACTGCGTGAAAAGGGGAACCACTCCCTTCTCGTTCTGGCAGCGAGAGAGAAGGAGAAGAAGGAGAAGAAGAAGAAGCGTCAGGGTGATTGTGATCCCTGAGATTCTCTACGTTAACATGAGGACGACGACTACATGAAAAGCTCTCTGAGAGGCTCATTAAGCCACGCCCCTTAAATCAAATTAAGAGTCATCCAGTGGGATTAAAGAACCTATTAACAAGCCGCTTGACAGACCCCCCCCCCCCCGCTCACCTCCATCACCGACGTGTAGACCTGCAGGATCTGCTCCTCGCCTTTGACCTGCCGGATGCCGATCTTGCAGGAGAGCTGTGACGAGGAGTGGCCGTATCGCTCCAGGGAGAAGGCACACTGCAGGGGGCGCTGGCTACTGGCCCACACCTGAGAAAAGGAGAACTCCTGGGGGGGGGGGGGATAAAAAAAGGACTCATTACGTCAGAAACACACCAGTTATTCGAGTCCCGCTCTGTCACCCACTCTGCTGTTTACATGATTAATTAAAGCCCAAATGAGTGGCCTCTTTAGCCGTTTAGCCAATCAATGATGTTACCTAATCACGCCGTTTACCCGTCAGAGGGAACACCAACGGGCATTAAGAGCCCGAGGGATGGAAATGCATCCCGCCACCGTCTGAATGAGCCCGTGAGTCATTAGTGCAACAAAAAAAATGTAATAAATTATACATGATACACATACTGACTGCTGCCTGGGAGAAATAATCAAGTTAGAGCCCCAACGATCAATCACTTCATTGTCAACCGCGAAATGAATACCGTGATAAGTGATGAATTGGTTGGAGTGATTTTGTTAGGAAAGGAAACAAAAGATTGAAGCTTTTTAAATGTGGATATTATCTTTGAGTTGTGTGGACAAAAAACTATACATTTGAGGCTGTCATCTTTAGCTTCGGGACACACTGATTTTGTTCCTTTTTAAACAATTTTATTTACTTTTTTTTTTAGACGATGAAAATAATTGTCAAATCAAATAACTTTGCATTACTTTTGCATTATAACCAACAATGTGGCTCATTACAGACCTACCTATACACCATTAGCATAAATAGTCTAAGTTGTAAAGGTGCGTTCACACCAAAAGCGAAGCGATTTTTCGCGTCGCCCAAAACGCGTGAGTTCACTCGCTCGACCATTCGCCGTGTTCTCACCGTAAGTGTCGAGACGCTCCGTGAGGGGCGGGGCTTATCTCTGTGTCTCGTCTCCGTAAAGACCGTTATCATCTCCTTCATCCACCAGAATAACTAACCACTAGTTCTGCTTTATATTTGTCGTGGACGTCCCACACACTAACGCCCTGGTGTTTGGGTTCATGACATCACCCGTAGGCTCACTCAGCTCGGTCACTTTCACCGGTGAAGTTACTGTTACGTCTGAAAGACTTCCGCTTCCAGCAATACGAGAGCGGAACTGGAGAGCTGATTGGCCCGAGTTGCGAGATGACCGCCTCAAAGTTGAAATATTTCAACTCGGGGCGAAAATTGTGCCGCTGTAAACGCGTCGCCCACATCGCGTCGCCCCAAACGCACCGCCCGGGAAAATATCGCGTCTATCGCAGCCACACGCGTCTGTACGTTGACTTTTCATGGCTTTTGGTGTTAAGTTTAGCTCCACACCTTCCTTTTTTATTAGTTGTCTTTTTTATTAGTTGTTTTCATCCAGTCTCACTAACTATCACGTCATTCCAGATCTTGCTTCCCATCTCATCAGTCCAGCTCCCTTCACCTGCCTCTGATCACACCCTCGTTAGTCCCTCATTACCTTCACCTGGTCTTCATGCCCATCTCACCTGTTGCCCATCCCCTCGTTAGTCCCTGTCTACTTAGGTTCCCTCACTTGCCCTCTGCCAGATTGTCTTTTGTTTTCGTGCCAAGTTCTTCAGCGTTATGAGTGTATATTCCTGACCTGCCTGACCTGCCTGCCCTGACCTCTGATTCTCTGCCCTGCCCCGTTTTGGACTTGTTTGTTTCTTGGACTGATCTCCCAGTTTTGACCCAGCCTGTTTTCAACTGAAGACATTCATCTTTGTTACTCCTGTCTGAGTCGTGCTTTTGGGTCCACTCTAATAGCACCGTGACATAAGTAATGACATGAAATAGTCCTCTGAATATTTCCTAAATAAGCGTACAACTCCAAGCACCAACTTCAGATTCCCCCGAGACATATTTACCACTGTTAGTGTTTCCTAACCCTAAATGTGGATAATATCCCTAGAATATTCTTGTAAACAGCAATCTGTGAGATCAGGACCTGTAATGTGATTATGGAATTAGCACCGAGATGTCCTGATTTACCCACGTTGCACTGCATTTCCTCCAAATAGTGGCAGCGGGTAAAAAAAAAAAAATTATCAAAGCGTTGGTGTAAATGGAATCTAAAAGAGGCCAATTTCAACTTCCATTACATATCACGACTGTGTGACCCAGACAGCGGCGCCGTGAGAACGGGTCAAAAACAGTGTTTTACGGATGAATCATCCGCTCTTCACTTCTATCAGACGGGAGGACGGCTCCTCGTGAAAGCCTCCTTGAGACCAGAGTGCTTTCTGAATGAAAGCCTTCGGCCATCTTCGCTGCAGGACCCTCGCACGGCGGCCGCTCCCTCTCCAAAGACCACCGTGTCGCTATTCTGGACACGCTGCGGTGGGCTAATCCCGCTAATAGGATGTCACTGGTGGGATAAACATCACAGGGCAGAACATGCAGCATGTAGACCCCTAGGAAGATAACTAGGAGATGTGTGTGTGTGTGTGTGTGTGTGCGGATGCCTGGCAGTCATAATTAATGTTGTAAGTGTGTGTGTGTGTGAGGAGGGGGAGATAGCTAGCCTGAGTGATCTCCTGCTGCGCCCTTGGTGCTGTCCTTCTTGCTTTGATGTGACCGAGCAAAGAAAAAAGGGGGAAACTGGTAAGGGAGACGGTTCTGATGGAGCGGCAGAGGAAGAAGAGGAGATGAAGGTGCGCCGCTTCTCTCTGGGGCTGGTTACATGAGAGGGGAACATTTAGCTAAGCCTGCGCGCTGATTCATTTTACACTGAATCACACAAACTCACAGTCTGGACGGCGTATTTTAATTATATTTTTTAGGCCGACCCCCGGAGGTTAGCATCACACTGGTTCTCTCGCCAGAAGCTCAGTGGGATTGTTCCATTGGATTTTGGATTTATTGCAGAAAATAAACGTTTATGATACTAACACATTTTGTTCAGTAGGATAATCCTCACAAGAGAACATCAATTTTATTACCGCACGATTAGGATATTAAAAAACGCACCCGTTAAACTTTTTTCAAGCTTCTGTTCAGTCATTTTATTTAAAAAAATAAAAAATAAAAAAAATCCCTTGAAGTGAGAGAAATACATATTTCCAGGTTTCCAGAGGACTCTAGAAAGTGCCTACCTGGCAGGTGGTGAACGGTTTGATGCTCCAGAGTAACTGTGGGACGTCCTGGATGGACACCTGGAGGCTGAACGTGTTCCCCCTGAACAGCATCCTTTTGGGCTCCTCCAGCAGCCGCCCGCCCCGGCTGCGCTCGCCGACTGCCACCTCCTGATGAGGAGGAGTGGTGGTCGTTGGTATCAGCGGTGGATAAAAGAGAAGGAAAAAGGAAGATATCTTATCAGGTTGATAGTCTGTGTTCCAAGCCAGGAGAACATGTTTCTATTGATATTTATAATACACCAAGAAACCACATACAGACACATCTAATACATATGTAATGGTAAGAGTTAAATGGTAGAGACTGACACATTGGTGTACAGCAGCTGCAGTACAAAGCGGGAGGAAATAGCAAATATAATGAGAACTAATCACAAAATATAGATAATAAAGATTATTTTTTAAGGTTCAAAACATGTCCACCAGAAATGTAAAGAGGTTAATGGTAAGTAAGAATTTTGAACATTACTCATTCATTTTTCTGACAGTAAACTGAATTTGGGCGTTGGACAAAACAAGCATGTTCTGACAATTTAGAAAGCAAAACAAAAGAAATCGACGAATCGTGAAGCTTGAGAACCGACACACCGTCTGAGGGTGTGATGAAGGCGGGGCAAACATGTAGTTTACACACAAAGACCAGACGGGAACAGAGAAAAAAAACATCAAAACAAAAGGCGTTGTCAATATTACACTTTTTTTCTCCCCGTTCCTGTGATATTTTTTATTTCTCCGGCTCTATGGAGAACAATAACGTCAGTGTGAGTGTGTTTACATTTTCTGTGTCTCGGGATCATGGGCTGATTCTGAGACTGGGACCCTGAGCCCAGACGCGAGGAAGGCTCGACACACGCTTTACGGCTCCTTCTGTGGCTGCCATTACGCATCTCTCTGCGTGGTGATTGTGTGTCTTCTCGAGTCTCACCGTGGTCGTTTTGCCCCTTTTTTAATAGTCGCCGTGAGTCTCTTCGCGGCTCTTTGCAGCCGTTTCGTATATCTTTGTTGTCTTTTTGTCTCTCAAAGATGCATCGGCTCAAAACAAGTCCATATCTCCAACTGACATGTTGCTCGTGAGGCGATTGTGTCTTTTATTCAGCGTTATGAGATATTTCGATTGGTTATTAAGATTCTCTGCGAGATTTTGTGTGTTTCTGAGTCGGTTTCTGCTCCCGGGCCGGTGCCTTCGAGGACCCGTCCAGTAATCCGGCCATGAGTGGACTAGTGGGCCCGGTATGTGTGGAGCTTTTCCTCTCAGTCACATCCTGGTTGTCTTCAACCGGATTAATGCTTCTTTGTTCACATACATTTTTTGTGTATCTTGAATGAAGTAAAAGTAAAGCGAGTGGCTCTACAGGACCACTTTCAGCTTTTTGGAAGAAGTTAAGCTGTGTGTGTGTGTGTTTAATTAAGATAAGAGACAATGACTTTTCCCAACAGTAGGTTTTGGTGGAGCGGGGCAAACTTCCCTCATTTTACCACAATTCACGGCGGACCGGTGCCGCATTGGAGAAAGAGTCTGATTTGAACGTGTTCAAATGCCCGTCGCGTGGAATGCGTTGCTGAGACGCATTTAATTAACAGGGAGCAAATTAAATTTTCGCAAAAGAAAGGCCAGAGAAGGAACCTCGGAGCATCTGTTGTCTTTGTAATTAAAAGTCCCTCTTTGTCTGCTAGTCATCAAGCATCTCCCAGTGGCAATGTTACTGAGCAGGCAGATCTTCAGTGGAGCACACACACACACACACACACACACACACACACACAAATAAGCCAGACAGCAAATTCTCCCAGGAAAAAAAACAGCATAACGACCAAACCGGTGCAATTAAAATGCAACTTAAATCATTTATTTACATGATGTCACAGTAAAGCTCTGTTCCACGCTCGCCGCGCTGATGGAATCGAGCATCTCAAGAAGCATCAAAAGAATTGCCGTGACGTTTTGAACGTAATCCGATCGGGCCTCGGCCGCGCGGCGCTTCCGACGCTAAGTGGCAAACGTCAGCGCGCTGACACCCGAGGCTCCGACACGTCAGCGGCGATCGCAACGATAGCAGACGTTAGCATTTAGATCAAAGCGACGCTGTGCCTATATGAAGCAACCTCACACACTCTGCGTGCTTTTTTTCTTTCTTTCAGTCGAGGCATTTTGGTGTTTTTCAAATCTGCAATTTGCCCTCTGTGGGACTAATAAAGGAATATCTTATCTGATCTATGACTGTCCTCTTTCGCCCTTAAAAGAAATTGGTCGAGTGAGATCTTTTCTTTTATCCATGGCCGATGCAGAGATGCTTATTCATGCCTTTGTATGAAAGTCAGAACTAAAACTAGAACATTTGACCATATTACACCCGTTTTAGCTTTCCCCTTCATGATTCTGATGACGCCCGACATTGTAACTGGACACGCCCCTTCCCACCTGCCTGATCTCATGTCAGTCTCCATCCGTGAAAGAGAAGATAGCATACAACCCCGCTTCCTTCAGAATAATCCTTCTCTGCAAGTCTATTTCTGCTTAAATACAGAACATTGCCTTAATTAAACCTTCAATTAGTTGCTTCTTCTGAAATCCGGTTCTTTGGAGAGTTTTTTCGTCACTCGGAACGAGGCTCAAAAAAGATGCCGCGCAGATTGTAAAACCTCCATTAAGACACATTTGTTATTGAGCTATATATAAAAATAAAATTGCCTTCACTTCACATGATCTATCCTGAATACACTGACTTAGAAATGAAAAACAAAACAATAAAATTCGAAGCAAACAAACTTTCTCACGACATCGGTTCTTCCTCGTTTTCCTTCGTCATCCTCCCGCTCCCCCCCCCCCCGTGTACCTGAAAAGCGTGCGGCGTGTCGTCCACACAGTAGACCCTGAGGGTGAAGCCCAGGGAGTTGCTGCTATCCGGACTACCAAACACGGCCAGCCTCAGCCGCTTGGCGGCGTCCTGGCTCAGCGGCTCGCCCACCAGGGCGTAGCGACCCGGGTGCTCCAGCAGCACGTGGCACCTCTGGGCCTCCAGCAGGCAGTAGCAGGACGCGCTCTCCTCGTCCACAGACATCACTTCCTTTGGAGGGAGGAACGGGAGAGAGAGAGAGACCAGATTTAGTTCTGATGCATTAAACACACATTTGAGCCAATAATAGTTCATTTGCGGGTTAATCAGGAGAAAAGCTCAATATTAGAACGCTGTCTCCCTGAGGGCTTTTTTTTTTTTTTTTTAAAGATCCAGCACCCACCTCGGGGGATGAGAATACTGATTCATGATGATTAACATTTCAATTACTGCCAAGAATTAGAGAGGTGGAAAGAGGCTTTAACTTCAGCTGAACAGCAGGCAGTCAGCCGGTGGTGTGTGGGTGTGACGTACACAGTCTCACGCTCACACACACGACCCGGAGGAGGTCGTAAACTTTATTGTTCAAGCTTTCCGGACCGTTTCCATGACCACAGTAGTAAACAAACGGGGCGTCTGCGGAGGAAACCGTGCGACGATCTCGCGGTGCGTGAACACCTGCATTCTCTCTCCTGACCAGCAGGGGGCGAGACGTCCGATTGTATTAAAGTCCATGAGAAAATAACCCTAACCCTCCTTCTCACTTGATTTATTCCCTCAATAAACATTGTAAACATGAATTCATGGTGTCGATCTTTAGTTTAATGTCTTCTTCAATACAGCATGATGTTCATTTAGTAAATGATGGTCCATTTACAGTCAAACGGACCGTAAAGCAGGGTACGCTTCAGGGCGGGCTTACTGTGATTGACATGCCGCTACCAGAGCCGTACACGGTGGTCTCTTGGTTATGAGCAGCAGTGAAACCAAATGGAAAGGTCAGCTTTCCCTTGTTGTTCCATGTTACAGCAACGCTGCGACCGCAGCTCAGACAGGGTTACGATGTTCAAACGACACACACCCAGAATGCAACGAGGTATGAAATTGATCTCGCGTGGAGCTCGAAGCGTCATCCGTACTTGCCGGGGGACCCGTGTCGCCGCCCTAAAAACCGCAAAAGACGGTTGATCTATAATTATATCTGCCGTCTGATGAGCTATTGGCATGGAGAGAAATACACATGTCATGTCCAAATGGTTTGTGAAAACATTCATTCTTTGGCAATAAACCTGTTTCTGATTCTGATTTCTGATTCTGATATACGAGTGGCAGCAGTGTTGCGCAACAAGCCACGAGAGCATCGGTGTCCAATCAAGTGGCGCCTGTGCTGTGTGTGAGGATGTGATGAAGACTGTGAACTGGAAGCCTTCCCTCGTACACAGACTCCGGATGTGAACCAATACACGAGTGAAAATATGATTTGAGAGATGTTTGTAAATTTACTGTACAAAAGGCTAAAAAAGGGATTAAAAGAAGATGTATTTCTATTGTAGGGGTCCAAGTATGGAATAACGTTAAAATGGATATCAGAATGGTCAACTCATTTTTGGTTTTCAATGGGATTATTTATAAAACAATTCAAGTGTGGTTGAAATGTATTTATATGGAAGATGTATGTGGATATATATATATATATAATTTTCATCATTTTTCTTTATTTCTATTAATTTTCTGATTTCATTTAGGATAGGAATATATAAGCATTGTTTGCTGCTACCTATACCTTTCAGTCTTTCTGTTTTGTATATTATATAGAATAATATTGTATTGCAATGATTGACTGAATAAAATACACAACAACAACAACAACAACCAGGCCAAATGAATAATGACCCACGGACTAAACAGATGGGGATACAGTCACACCGACAAAACGGATTAGCGGGGGGGCAGTCGGCCAATTGCTCCTCATCTTGTGCTCAATACTCCCCAAATCACCTTTTGAAACATGACCCACAGGTCCCCTCTACATATGGCCTGGATGAGCCATATTAAGCAATGCAGGGTAATTTAGTGGCCCACAGCTTCCTGAACCTGCCCCATTAGCGCTGCTGCAGATATGAAGAATCTCCACTTCATAGCTCATCCCCGCCGGGGGGAAATGATGGAGTCGGACTCTAGTGGTGCAAAAAGTGCACGCTTTAATGGGAATGGCACTGAGAGGCAGATGTAGCGAGAGAGAGAGAGACACAAGTGGAGAGAGAGAGACCTCCATCTCCCATTCTATTACTAATTCCAGAGATTATGTTTTGAGTAAACACCCTTCCTGAGATAAAGGGCTCATTATTTCCTCAGTGACGGAGACGGGTCACGCCGTAACATTTTCTCAGAGGAAATCTCCCCTTCTGTCTACGAACCTGTCTGCGTCTGTCTCTTCCTTCTCAGCCGCCCCTCTCTCTCTCTCCTATTCTCTCCGTTGGCATATAGCTACCATCGGTGATGGCTCTTTTGATATCTCCCCTTTGTGCAAACGCGCCTGCCGGCAAATTACGTCTGTGTAAATGCCACACGGAGGCAAAGGACCCGGCTGGGGAGAGAGAGCCACGGGCCCCTCGGAGGTCACGTAAACCCGCCGGCTACCGGGGGTCACTCTGCCACGATGAGGTCCGCGGAGCTTTTTGATGAGGTCAGTCAAACATTAAAAGAGCATCTCATCACAGACGTGTACGAGGGAATGGACAGAGGGGGTTTGGATTGAAGTCTGAACAGGTCTCTGCGAGCCTGTGGAGCGACGCTACGGGACGCAGCTGAAGGCCTTTTAGAGGTTTGATTTTACTGAAGGAAGCGTGATGTGAGGAAAGAAATCACAGCAGCAATAACAAAGATAGCAAATGCATACTGTGTTTCGAGCCATGGAGTCTTGAATATTTAAAAATGTTGAAATATTTTTAATCTGTTTTTGACCTCATGCTGAACTAGGTTCATAAACATTTTTGCTAAAAAATAAATTATATATATATAGATACATTTATAAAAAAAATTATATATATATACTGTATATATTTTTTCTTCTTCTTTTTTTACTGAGTTTAGAACCATGGAGTCTTGAATATTAAAAAATGTTACAAATATTTGTAATCCGTTTTTGACTAAACTAGGTTCAGAAACATTTTAGCATTAAAACAATCTCTCTCTCTCTCTCTCTATATATATATATATAAAAAAATCTAAATATAAAAAAATATATATTTATTTAAGAAGAAAAAAAATATATATAAATATATAAAAATATATATAGATATTTTAAAAAGATATTTATATATAAGAAGAATATATATATGTATATATATATACATATATATATATGTACAGAATTCGCAGTATGCACACACATTATCGTAAAGTGTTGCGTTTTTTATTTGAAGGAGGAAAGCTTTGAAATACTTGTATCATTACACCGGGGAAAAGAAACGAGTGTTTCAATGACTAATAGCCGCTATTTGCATTCAGTCTGACATTTCTCTTGGCTGTATGACAGCATGACGTAGAGCTTGAAAGGCTGAATTTTACACCGAATGACGAATCTGAGCTGGCAACCCTGAAATCGGCTCCGCGATTGCATGACTACACTACAGGATGAACATGTTCATCAAAGTAAGCGGGAGCAGCTTCATCAGATCGTTTTTGATATTTCGGCCGCTGGTGAAAGTTGTCGTGTTTGCACTTGTAAACATTCTGCAGATAACTTGGACCCGATAACACTGGTGCTACCTGCTGCAACGAGCTCAGTCGCACCTGGATGGAACCGGTGTCTCTGTGAGAGTCACTTTCTTTGACTTCTCCAGTGCATTTAACACCATCCAGCCACTGCTGCTGAGTGAGAAGCTGCGGGTGGCCGGTGTGGACGCGTCCACCATCTCCTGGATCACTGACTACCTCACAGGCAGACCACAGTTTGTCAGAATGGGCCGTGTGCTGTCTGGAACGGTGGTCAGTGATGTTGGAGCCCCACAGGGAACTGTTCTGTCTCCTTCCTCTTCACCCTGTACACCAGTGACTTCCAGTACAACACGGAGTCATGCCATCTGCAGAAGTACTCTGATGATTCTGCAGTGGTCGGGTGTATTAGGGATGGACGGGAGGAGGAGTACAGGGCAGTGGTGAGTGACTTTGTAAAGTGGGCCGATGAGAACCACCTGCGGCTGAACGTGGCCAAGACCAGAGAGATGGTGGTGGACTTCAGGAGGAAGGCGACAGCTCCTACACCTCTGAGTGTCCTGGGAGTGGACGTGGACATGGTGGAGGAGTACAAGTACCTGGGCGTCTCCATCGACAGCCGACTGAACTGGAAGGCCAACATCAATGCTGTGTACAAGAAGGGGAGGAGTCGACTCTTTTTCCTGAGAAAGCTTCGATCCTTCAACATGTGCAGCAAGATGCTGGAGTTATTCTACCAGTCGGTTGTCGCCAGTGTGCTGCACTTTGCCATTGTCTGCTGGGGGAGCAGCATCGGAGCCGGTGACACCAGCCGTCTTAACAAACTGGTTAGGAAGGCTGGCTCCATCATCGGCTGCCAGCTGGAGCTCCTGGAACAGGTGGTGGAGAGGAGGACGTTGAAGAAACTGGTGTCCATATTGGACAACC
The DNA here is from genome assembly GCF_029220125.1 of Pseudoliparis swirei. NCBI lineage: Eukaryota > Metazoa > Chordata > Actinopteri > Perciformes > Liparidae > Pseudoliparis > Pseudoliparis swirei. Next base: position 18,482,349 of record NC_079402.1, on the reverse strand, counting down.
CGGACCACCCTCTCCACCACCTCCTACAGGGACAGAGGAGTACTTTCTCCAGACGTCTCCTCACGCTCCGCTGCCACAAGGACAGATACAGGAGAACATTCCTGCCGACGGCTATGAGGCTCTACAACAGTTCACCTCTTGCCAGATCACCCTAACCCTTCTTATATTTTGTGTTTTTTTTTTTTATTCTTGTGTGTTGCTGCTACTGCCTCGACAAATTTCCCCTTGGGGATTAATAAAGTATATATCTATCTATCTATCTATCTAGAAATAGCTCACCTCCCACTTGTTGTCCTGCATTTGTCTCTTTAGCCGGATGGTCCAATTATCGGCGGCAACCTCCGCACAATGGGCCACCGTCATGGCCACGGGACAGGACAGGTCGAGGCCCGGTGGGCCATACGTGACCGCCGGGCTCAAGAAGATCTCTGGCCCGTCCTCCGACATGGTGCTGCACACACAGAAGTACAGGGGAAGGGCGCAAATTAAAATGTCAGACATCATAGCGCGGACGATTTATAAGAGAAAAGCAGATTTATCTTCCTCTGGAAATGAAGACAACAACCATCACAGCTAATGAATCACTGCTTAAGCGAGCGGTCGGAAAAGCAGGCTGCGACCCTTGCCTATGAACAAAGTAAACTCAAATCCTTGGACACGCTTAATGAATCAATCCCTGACTAGCTGACACACAGACACACAGATAGAGGAAGATTAAAGCACCAAGACTAATGGACAGTGGGGCTCGGGAGGACAGGCTTTAGCACACAGCGTGTACGCTTTGTGGGTCGATGGAGCTTATGAAGCCGGCTCTGGCCGGCCCGGTGACAGATTAGCTGGGCCGAGCTGCTCTTGGCCAGGGGCCCAATCTTGGCTGGAAGCCCTGAAGACTGAGAGCAATCAATGGGACCACCATCAGTCATGCAGCTGGCCCGGCTGGACACCTCACACATACAGGACACGATGCTGCTGCTGCTGCTGTCGCAGCGTGGAGATTTCTCAACACCATCAATGCAACTGCCTGACATGCAGGCACAGATGCATCAGGAATGTTTGGAGTGCGCACGGATCCACATGTGTGTGTGTGTGTGTGTGGGCGCGCAAATATAGTAAACACCAACAGAGGGAGCAGTATGAATTTCATAGGTCACACTTCTCATGTTGACATTCTTATCGACCCCGTGTATACCCAGGTACACAGGTGTCTCAATACCATTTTATTCCAATCTTTTTCCCAATATTAATTTTTTATCTCTCCAGCAAGACAGAGGATTTTGACCCCGCTGCTCCGTTAAAATGTCAGCGTTACCACGGAGACCACACTGTCACTCACTGAATACATCTGGTTTTTGGGAAAAACGGACATGTGCTTGAAGGATATATTAAATGTAGTGGTTAAGAAGCGGTTACAATGATGAAGATAGAAGCTAGAAGCTACAGATCACAGTGTAAAAGTGAACCACGACATAACTAAGACAGAAGACATTGAAATGAAGGGTAACGAATATCTCTAGTGCACAACGTTTAATCAGACTAGATCCAGAGGATGAGGGCGGGACTCAGCGATTGGTTAATTGAAAATCTATAAATGGAGCATCACTGATTCCTCTTACAGTTGTCTTTGTTATCAGTCCACCACCTAAAGATGTCCAGATGGAGGGAAGCAGAACATCCTCACATTAGATGAACAGAACAAATGTGACTGAAGCGATTCATCATTTACAGAAAAACTTGTAGATTAATTTCCGTTCAACCCACTAATCACTTAATCAACTAGAACAGGCACTCGGTAGAGCGCATACCTTCGCATATCACAAGATTGGGCATTGAATTATGAACATTTTGACCTTTTCATGACCTTGACCTTTGACCCGATCGATCCCAAAATCTAATCAAATGGTCCCCGGATAATAACCAATCATCCCACCAAATTTCATGCGATTCGGTTTAATACTTTTTGACTTATGCGAATAACACGCACGCACACAAATACACGGCGATCAAAACATTACCTTCCGCATTTTCAATGCGAAGGTAATAACGTGTTTCAGCTCAGACGATGCTCGTAGCACATTGTCCACACGAGTAGTGCGCAGCATTCAAACACCGTTTTTTCCGACTGGAGCAGGATTTTGGCTGCCGTCTGAAGATTAAATCAAATCCGAAATAATTAAGAGTTCAAGATCGTCTGTCTGAAAATAATATCACGCATCCAGACAGCGGCGTGGCCCAGCAGCTGCACTTTTGTGCTAATCATCCCCGGGCTCAGAGGAAACCAAGGTTACCTGCTGCTGAGACTATGGTAATTAGCCAGATTGCCTGCGAGCACAGATTAAAGACGGATATTTAGCATCTCTGATTGTGGTTATGAGAACAAAGAAAAAATCACTCCAGGATAATGGTTAAAGTGTAGATAATAGACCGGGGCTTTTAGTTAAGTCTTGACTCATATGTGCCCGACACAAAACGCCTCTTCTACTTATTCACGCTGA